>NC_084613.1:33975479-34170479 GCF_033978795.1 Nerophis ophidion
TTGGAAATCTGGTATTTTTTTTAATTTTTAGAATTGTTAAAAGGGAGCATATATTGGCTGAAAAGGCTAAATACTTTGAAGTTGGAATGGTTTGAAACGGATGAAAAATGTAGGAGTTGTGGAGCTTTGAAAAATGTCCCATTCATTTCAATGGGAATTTCATGGACATTTGGGCATTACTGGAAAAGCGGGATTTTGGGGGGAAAAATGCTAAAGCATTTGAATGTTCTGAATGGTTGGTGTTGGAGTTTTTCATAATGAAATGTTGAAATAGTAACATTTTTAATTTAGAAATGATATTACGGAATTCCTAGAATTTTATAAAAAACCGGGAATTTTTCCAGTTCAGAAATCAGTTAGTTTTTTGTCGTGATTAAGAGGAATCTTTTAGCGGTAGAACAGTTGAAGTGGGTTGAGAAATGTGAAAGTAGGTGTCGACAGAAAAAGGGTGAAAAAAGGGTTTGAAAAAACGTGAATTCTGGGAATACCTGGAATTTTTTATCTTTAAAAATGTATCGTTTGAATGTCCAGGATGAGTGGTGTATCTTAAAAGTGGAATGGTTTGAATCGCTTGAAAATTGTGGAAATGGTGGATATTTGAAAAATGGCCAATTCTTTTTCAACAAGGAAAATGTCTCATGAAACCTGGAATTCTAGAAAATCTTGGAATTTTTGGAATTTGTCAAGGGAAAGCTTGCGTTTCCCGAATAGGCTGAACAGTTTGAAGTTGGAACGGTTTAAATCGGATGAAAAAAGTGGATGGTAGAGCGCCAAAATCTGGAGAAGAAGAAGAAGTTGAAAATACTTTGGAACATTCACACTATAATGTATCCATTATATTAATATATTATGTACATATATATATGAACAGGCTATATATACAGTATATAATATTGTCACATTGTTATTATTATTTGTTTTATTTTATTTCCAAATCATGAAAAAAAAAAATAGTAAAAATGTAAGGAAAAAAAATAATTTTGGAATGAGTTGTGGCTTGTGCTGCCCTTTGAGACACTCATGATTTAGGGCTATATGAATAAACTTTGATTGATTGATTGAGTGATAAAAGCTGAAATGTTCGAACTCATGTTTAATAATAATATACTAAGTCACCTATAATTCAAAGCTAACACAAAGTTAGGGTGATAAATGGATATATATGTGTTTTAAGCCAATCCATCCATCCATTTTTCTACCGCTTATTCCCTTCGGGATCGCAGGATCTGTTTTAAGCATTTTTGTAAATACAAAAATTATAAATGTTGCCTCTGGATCCCTGCTTTCACTTTTCAGCATGCGGTACTTGGTGGAAAGGTTTGGATACCCCTGAACTCAAGTCAACAGTATCGATACTTTGATTTTAAGAATCGATATTAGAGCGTAAAGATCTGTTATTGATATTTCATCACGAGCCGTCATTGATAAGAAGACATTCCAGAAAAAAAGAAGTCCAGACTGCTTCATGAAATCAGTCTCAGGGCCACAGAGAAGGGGAGGTGTCACTTGACCTTTGAGCATTCCTAACATGGTCAGTCTCAGTAAAAGCCCAAAGAGGTCAAAGAGCATCTTTTAAAAATCAATCATTCCAGAGCCACACATTTGAATAAAATGAAGGTGTGTGTAAGAACACACACATTTGAATAAAATGAAGGTGTGTGTAAGAACACATCTCAGGATGCCAGTGATGGATGCTTCTTCCCTGCCGGCGTGCGCCAGCTAAAGTGGGTCAGGTCTGTCGGGATCCAGAAAGTTTAATAAGCATCAGCGGGAAGAGGCGAGAGCATGTCGAACATGTGCGCTAATACCTTTTTCCTGCTTTTAGATTGTTATTTTGCTGCAATTTTTATGCATATTGTTTGCTGCCTATCATTACAGCTAAACACTTTTTTATTGGCTGCAATTAGTAGTTTGTTTACAACCAACATCACACAACTTAGCTCAAACTTAACTGCTCGCTATCGCTTCCAGTCAAAGCTGGTATCTCCGAACTATCGATATCGCCAAGTCATAGCGAGCAGTTAAGTATACAGCAGTATGTTAGGGCTTTTAAACTTTGGGCACCACACGATTCCATTCGATTCTCGAGGGTAATGATGATTCAGAATCAATACTTGATTCAAAATCAATACTTCTTTGATAACTTTGGATGCCAGTTCTATGATTAATTGCATTCCTCCAAAAAATTTGTTACATTGGGAATGCATTTTGTATGCGCGTGGTGTCACCCCGGGATGCACAAGGACCAGACAGGCAGGAATATCAGGTAAGAGCGTGGTTTAGTATAAAAATGATAAAATAACACTGGTACAAAAGGCAAAATAAAGCGTGTGTCTACACATGGGAAGCTATTGCTAAACTTAGCTTGCAGTCCAAAAAGAAAAGGAGCTACTTAGCAAAGGTACAAGAGATTTAGGAAATGCCAAATTGAATAGTTATTTTGTATATTTTAACAATTTTAAACTAGAAAAAAAATATGATTATATATGCTAAAATTAAGATTAGTCAGTGACTGAAAATAAGTAAATATCTCTTAAAACTAGGGACATTTCTAGAAATACAATTTGAAATCTTGGCAAGTGTCAAATAATTTGCAGTGTGTTACCGTGAGAATAAAATAACCATTGACGACATGCCAGCGTGTCTTTAATGCCCACCCATCAAACGTTTGACTTTATTTAATCACTTTGATTTGACTGCTTCAGCTTGGCGGCAGCTAACTCGCTAGCGAGAGTTATCCATCGAGCTAGTGGTCTTCATACTCAGAATAGGACATTTTACCACGGTGACATTTTGTCTTAAAAAACAAAACAAAAATAAGAACGGGGTTAGTCCTTAGTTTGCTTTTTTTGTTTGTTTTTATCCGACGACACGTGGCATCCATGCCCACATACAAACTTACAGTAGCAGTTGTGGTATGCACGTCTAGTTTTATTATGTTTTATCGTTTTGTTAATGTATTTATTTTTTTTTATTCATTTTGTTTTGCACACAAAAAAAAATAATTCAGCAATTTGTTTCTCTGCATGCATTACGCCAAAACATACATCCAATTACAGTAAATTACGGACTATAAACCACTACTCCTACATTTTCTAAAATGGTGTGGCTAATTTATGGATTACATTTTTTTCTCAAATTGCCAAGATTATTTGGTGTTCAGTAGCTATCATTAAACCAAAGCCGTTAGAGGCATCTAAGTCCACCTTAAACTCATCTATATACTCTAGCTTTTAAATAGTCTCTGTTTTAGACCGGTTGATTTGCCACTTCTCTCTCTTTTTTGCCCCCCTCTCATGCAAGGAGAGGCTACAAAATGGCCAGGGATAATCCCTGGAGAGATACTAGCTGCTCTCAGCCGTGACCTAGTGTGGACCACTCCTGAATGGAGACCTCCTCCGACCCTCTGCTTGCCCCCAACGGACTGGACTCTCACATTATCATGGATTATGTCCTTGTGGTTTGTGCAGCCATTCGAGGCACCGGTACTTTTTAAATTAACTTTGACTGATGGATATTCGTATATTCCGCGCTACTTGATCATTTTCTGCAAATCTGAGACAACACGTCTTATGTAAAACCATTGTTTCAGTTCATTTTGTCCATTTGCACTCAAAGTTAAATATACCTCAAGGGATATTCATCTTTTTGTGGCTGAATGCTATAATCATGTGTGTTAAAAATAATGTTGAATGACAGCTCACCGTGCCTTTACGTGTGACAGCGTACAGAGGAACACAGTTAGCAAGCCCCCTTTTGCGCAAACAAACAAACGAAAGTGTTCCAACCTCACGTTGCTCCGCTGAGGTGAACTTATCTCCGCAATCTCGCTCCCGCGACGTTAATTGAAGCATCAGAAATGAGTCGGACAACCGCAGAGGGAGCCGGAATGCGACGTAATTACAGTTTACAGTTTGGACCTGCCGCAGCTGTGCGGAGTCCAAACGCTTTTTGGCACACCGACGTATACTCTCAGACGGCTGTAATTGTCTCCAAATAGCTCCACAATGTGCAAAAATAATGGCCCTTTTCGATTCAGCACATATTACCGCTTGTTTAGAGAGGCGCGGCCTGTCGCACAGATATACGCTCGCTGCGGTGCCTCCAGCCGCGGACTCCTCCGCGGTAACAACAACACCGTCATTAGACCTTGCACCGGCTCCAAGCATCACAGCATTCCAATAAAAGACACCGCAAGAGATCTTTCAGTGGTTAGGGACGTGAAGGGCGAACAATGACTCTCGCCGGTTTCCAGCAAGCACAAACCGCCACGAGGAAGTTGATTTATTTCATTTGGAAAGTTGCAACAACGACAATATTGTCCTTTAAAAGAATACCGTTCCAAGTATGGAGCCCTGTTTGTAACGGGTCGAACAGTTTTGCTGGTTTTACTCAACATTTAGTGTCAAGTCTTTGTGTGACTAGTTATTAGTAGCAACCAATGATGGGCTGTAAGAAGTTACAAGTAGCTTAACTACATTTTCCCGTGAACCAGTGGTAGCTTAGCTACTTTTTTAACGAGTATCTTTTCCTGTAGTTTAGGTATTTTTAGACCCATGTAGCGAGGTAGCTTAAATCAAAACTACGGATGTTATAGTCCCAGGAAAGGAGAGATTTGAACGAAGATGGCCGGACACGATGTTGCAATGATAGCAGCTTCATCCAGAATAAAATGTATTTTCATTTTACAAAGAAAGTCTCTGCATTTACATTATACAAGCAAAAATAATCAACCTAAGTGACACACGTTTATTTACAATGACAGTCAAATAAAATAGTTTCCATACATCCACACTATTTCAGGATTCACATACGTTTGGAAGAAGTGCAAACCTCAGATACTTTGTTAACATGTAATCTTCTCAGTCAAAATATATACGAGTTAATAAAAAATGCACTTCAGCCCCAAATGAACAATTTTGTGCTACTTGCATCTCCACCACCGCCATTACTTTCACTGGCGGCAGTTTGTTAGTTTAGTCTTTATTTGAAGGGACAACACACAGAGACATTAAACTTAAATACAGATATGTTCTGCACCAGATTATAGCTAAATAGCTCATTTCCAACTGCAGTCCCTGGTTACCTAAATACCTATACAACAATAAAATTATACTATAGCATGTAATCTAATTAAGAAGTCATAAAATGCTCTTTCATTGACACATACTTATACATTACAACCACCCCTTCTTTACACATGGAGAATACATGCTCTCACATCTGTCATCCTTTGTAAAAACAACCTTGATTTTAACAGACACACCTCATAGCTTACCAAAAATATGTTCTCATGCATAAATACAATACACGTGAAGTTGACATGTGGTTAAAATAAAGTGCCCACCTCACTGACCGTGTGAGCAGGTTTGATTGCTCCAAAGCCACTTTTTAAATTCAATTGTGAATGATGAATAATCTGTTAGACTTTTCAAGTTTTTTGTGAAGTCGTTCCATTCCTTTATCGCTTTATATGAAAAGGCTGATTGTAAAAGAGGTTTTACATCTGGGTATTCTACACTGCCCCCTGGGGGAGGCTCGTGTGTTTCTAGTTGTCACAGCAGATGTAAACTGGACAAAGTGCTTAAGTGGCGCTGGTGCAGTGTTATTTAGGATTCGATGGGCCATTCGTATTAATGCAAATCTTTTAAGGTTAGCAAAATATAACAATCTATATTTTTGAAGAACTAAACAGTGATGGTGTTGTTGTTCTTTTTGGTAAAGGATTTTGAGCGATTGTTTGTGCAAGGTTTCCAATGGCCTCGGTGTAATTATGCTTGACTAAGATGGACATGTTATACAATAATAAAAACAAGACATAATCATTGCATTAAAATAAGTTTGAACTGCTTCCAGTGTTAACGAATTCCTGATACATTTGAACATTTTTATATCGTACTTGTAAAGACTGTTCGGCATTGTGGTGCCGGGTTCGATTACTTCGAGGATGCGTCAAATATGAACACAACAAAGGTAAGATCTTAAAACATTTATTTAACAAAAAGGGAGCTCTTAACAGAAATACTGGAGCTAATAAAAAACTAAACAAAATCACTAGTATGAGAACTAGGATATACAAACAGAAAACTAGACTTTGCACGATGGCACAAAATGTAAAAACAAAAACAATTAGGATGAGGGCTAAGAAAAGGCAGGTGGCTTAGCATATGAGCTAGCGAGAAAACACGTACCAAAAATAAGCTGTCGTCACTTGTTGCATGTAAGCAAAATTTTATGGACCAAGACTGAACAAAGAAAAGAGGAAGGCTTATATAGGGAGTAATCAAGGAGAACCAGGTGTGTAGAAAACGAGGAGCAGGTGAAATCAATGTGTACCCATGGTAACGGACTTAACAGGAAGTAAGTGGGTCAGAAGAGAATGAAACAAAGATGGAAAAATAAACATGTGAAGATCCGAGTCACGGATCGCAACAGTACTTAAGACTATGGCACATCTGTTTTTTAAAGCCAAGTGTTGGGTCTAAAATGACACCCATGTTAAGATATTCACAAAAATGTTGTATAATTTCCTTATTAACAGTTATATTTGGAAAGGATGACAATTCATATTTGTTCACAAAATAAATTGTTGCCGTTTTCTTAATGTTTAATGTAAGACTAAGGTCATGTGGCCATCTTGCCACTTTCTCCATGTCTCCATCATATTAGCATACTGCAACTTAGCACTCGACCTCGCACTTAACTTCGCTTGAAATCAGTGTTAATTTTGTTGACGAAAAATTTTCGTCATAGTTATCGTCAACGACCTTTTTTTTCTGACTAAAACGAGACAATAACTAAATAAAAAATAATTTACGTGGACTAAGACGATGACGAGGTGTATTGACATATTCGTCAACGAATAAAAACGAGACGAAAATGTCTGCGAGAGACGAGATCCAATAGGAACTCATTTCGTTAGGAAGAGGCGGAAGTAGTTGGGAAGAGAACCAATCAGAGCGACGTGGTAAGGAAGTTACGTAAACGTAGTTTGCGTTTGAGACTGACCCGGGAATGCGCTGCAGAAGACAACATGTCAACGCCGGGGAGGAAGAGGAGAGAGGACATATGGGGAAATTTTATATTTGACGTCAAAGATAACAAGACGCAGTGTAAGAAATGCAGCGCGAGGATTACGGGGAAAAACACAACATTTGAACAAATGTTGAAGCAACATTTACAGTCGAATCACCCTAAAATCCACACACAGGTAAGCATTTTCCACAACATACGACTCACTCGACGTTATCCCGTTTATTACACGGCTTACTCGTGAAATACTAAATTTAAGACATGATTTTCATCAAAATACGACTTGTATCGGTGATTTTTCCGCTGTTTTGCTTTGACTTTCAGAAATTGAAGGGAAAGTTTACATATTACCCTTTAGTCCACTAAATCTACTGTAGTTTTTGTCGACTATAATCTTATGATATTTCGTCAACTAAAACTAGACTAAAACTAAAACAATTTAAATAACTAAATCATGACTAAAACTAAATTACATTTTAGTCAAAAGACTATGACTAAAACTAAATCAAATTTTGCTGTCAAAATTGACACTGCTTGAAATGTGCCCCAAAATACGCCTAACATGTTCTAAATACATACACTAGAACCAACAAGTCAACATATCTAGGAAAGGGGAGATTGGAATGAAGATGGCCAGACACGATGTTGCAATGTTGGCAGCTTCCTCCAGAATGACGCAACTTAAATTTGTTTGACAGCTCCCCCTCCAGTCTTGTGGACATAACTAATCAATCAATGAGCAATCTGTCTAGCACATATTCCTTATTAAATAGTTACAGGGGTGTTTTGGACGATTGTAATACAGTTTACACATTTTTAAATAGTTATAATTATTTTACAAATTGAATGTAACTCTCAATTGCTAATTACGAATAGAACTGAGCCATTAAAAGTTTGCCAATTTCTTGCACTTTAAATATTTTAACACTTTTTAATCACATTTATTTTCAATAAAATCAATCCACCACGCAGGCTACACAGTTACAGAACATAAATGAAGTTTTGTTGACGGTTTTTGAATGCGTTTCTAAAAGGAGTCAGTGATGGGATGGATTGCTCTGATTGCTAGCCACCAAGAATGAGCTATTTATTACAAATTAAAATGCAAACACATTTTTTGAAGAAAGTGCAGTTCCCCTTTAAGCCTTCAGAGCGGGGTTTAAAATGTGCATACTTTTTTTAGACAGACTAGCCTAGCCTCTCAAGCTGTCCAAATAAAGGCTTTCGCGCTCTTGTTGTCGTCCATATCGGAGTCTCTCGTCCATCTCTCCCTTCTGCACGATCAAGGATGGAGCTTGTCGGTGCGCACAAAGTGGGTCCAGACTCCTTTCTCTGGAGCCCCTTTGATGGTCCCATCCTGCAAAGGGAAGCAACTAATCCTTATTGTCAAGAGAGGACCACAAGATGTACTCCCTGTATTTATATGTGTGCAGCCATGTGTTGGCCACATGCCTGTCATGGTGGTGCAAGCTGCTGGTATCCACTGGGAACTTTGAGGCTCCTCATCACTTCATTGCCCGACATCCCCTTCTCTTAGCTGTGTGTGTTTGTGTTGATTCGAAGCCCGGTTGACAATTTAGTCTGTAAAGAGCAAAAAAAAAAATAATAATCATAACAGCTGGAATACAATGCCGATTCTACCAAAGAGTGCTGAAGTACCTTGTTGAAACGCCCACATTTTGAAGATGTTTATTTGTGTGTCAGCCACCAAACATGAAACAAATCATCCACCTCACCTTTTAGATAAGAGGCACTCCAAAACAACTTAAATTTGTTTGACTTTAATCACAGACTTGATATGGCTGCCCGAACTGCCGTTAGAAAACCTGGACTAAACTAAACTAGACCAAAACTAGACCTGACCGATCAAAGTTTATGAGCATGAACTGATGAAGCCTACTCAGATGAGCGGCGAAAAGTCTTCTAAGACAAACCAAACAGTCCAGTTGCGGTCAATTGAACGCCCTGAGACAACAAGGAACTGGATGAATGAGAACATTAATACACATGCCCCTCGGAAAATGAACCTGCTTTGTTACACTCAGCCAGTACGTGTCCGTTCACTAGATTAGTCCGATTTCTCAAAAAGTTAGTCTCTAACTAAGCCTCCTACAGCCCACAGAAACACCTAAGTCTGATTGTGTTCAGATTTTGAAAAGTCGGACTCACACACCTGGATTATGCGATTGGAAACCAGATCTCTCGAGGGGCTGTGTGGAGCCGAAGAGGACCCTTCGTATCGCGCATGCGCCAGTCTCAATGTGCAGGATGTAACCCGGAAGCAGATACCATACAATAAAAACATAACTACAATTGTAATAAAGATGAGACTGTTTATTTTGCTTCACAAATTAAAAGAACAGAACATTTTAAAGTGCATCAAAGACAGTAACAATGATTTAATTAAGAAGGTAGCTAAGGAAATGTAAATGTAATTTGGGATCCCGATAAAAATGCGAATGCCATGAAAGAGAATGAAGCAGGTATATTAAAGCGTACACAAACATCTTTTTACGCTGCATTTGTGCAATCCAAACTGATTAACAAAACCTTTGTATTCCACACAACTGGAAAGATAGTCAAGAACAATAGCAACCCTCACCCGGAAGAGTATAAGTCAGGGCACAAACAGTCTTTCTCTTTGGATTTAAAACTACTTCCATCAATCCACAGAGGCTTTTAGAATGGCCTTTCAGACATTCAAAAGTTTTATTTCCATGATTTTCGTAGGAAATACATTCTTGGTAGTAGCGTCATGTTCGTAGCGCAATCCAAGATAATTTCTTAAAACTGTTTGCTATTTAACATCAGCATAGCTATTAGAGACCTACTATTTGTAATCTGTGCCATTATTACAGCGAACATCACTTAAAAAAAGTTGTAAATCCTAGTGTGACGTCACAGTTAAACCAGAAAAGCAAGAGGAGGCTACACCGGATAGTCAAGCCTCAGATTCAGGAGGAGCAGTCAGGTTTTCGTCATGGTCGTGGAACTGTGGACCAACTCTATACTCTCGACAAGATCCTTGAGGGTGCATGGGAGTTTGCCCAACCAGTCCACATGTGTATTGTGGACTGGCAGAAAGCATTCAACTGTGTCCTTCGAGAAGTCCTTTGAAGGGTGCTCAGAGAGTGTGGGGTATCAGACCGCCAGATTGTGGCGGTCCGCTTCGTGTATGATTAGGGACAGAGCTTGGTTCGCATTGCCGGAAGTAAGTCAGACCCATTTCCAGTGAGGGATGGACATGATCAGGGACAGAGCTTGGTCCGTATTGCCGGCAGTAAGTCAGACCCGTTTCCAGTGAGGGATGGACTGTGCCAGGACTGCCATTTGGCACTGATTCTGTTTACAACTTTTATGGACACTATTTCTAAGTGCAGTCTAGGCGCTGAGGGGATCTGTTTTGGTGGCTGCAGAATGATGTGGATGACGTGGTCCTGCGGGCTTCATCTGGCCGGGATCTTCAGCTCTCACAGGAAGGGTTTGCAGCTACGATGAAAATCAGCACTTACATGTCCATGATTCTCGGCCGTAAAAGGATGGAGTTCCATCTCCGGTTGGAGATGAGACCCTGTCTCAACTGGAGCAGTTCAAAAACCTTGGGGTCTTGTTAACAAGTGAAGGAAGTGTGTAACAATCTAAAGAAGCAGCTAAGCCAGAAGGCAAAACTTTCAATTTACCAGTCTATCTACGTTCCCATCCTCACCTATGGTTATGAGTTTTGGCTTATGATTGAAAGGACAAGCTCACAGGAACAAGTGGCCGAAATCAGTTTCCTTCGTCGAGTGGCGGGGCTTTCCCTTGGAGATAGGGTGAGAAGTTCTGTAATCCGGGAGAAGCTCAGAGTAAACATAGAGAAGAGCCAGTAAAGCATCTGGTCAGAATACCCCCCCGAACGCCTCCCTGGGGAGGTGTTTAGGGTGTGTCTAACTGGTAGGAAACTACAGGGAAGTCCCAGGATACGGTGGAGAGACTATGTCTCCCAGCTGGCCTTGGAATGCCTCGGGATCCCCTGGGGAGAGCTAGACGGAGTAGCTGGGGAGAGGTAAGTCTGGGCTTTTCTGCTTAGGCTGCTGCCCTTGCATCCCGACTTTGGATAAACGGAAGAAGATGGATGGATGGAAAATGAAATAAACGCCCCCCAATGTACAGGAAGCACATTGCATTTGACCAGTCGTCGCATTAGAGAGTGAGCATGGATACTTGGACTTCAGATGCAGGTGTGAAAATACAAAAAATACACAATTTTACTAATTCAGTGCATGAAAACATAGTGACTGTTACTGTTATTAAAATATTGCTTTTTTTTTTCATCAATAAACACTGCTGCCGCACATTTTTTACTATCTATTGCATTGGTAATTTCTTCTGTAATTTAAACTAAAGCCATTGAAGTTGAAACATTAGCTCTGTATCCACATTGGTTCTCTTCGAGTAATCTATTTTTATTTATTAAACTCTCTAATCTGTTTTTGAACAGTTTTTCAATGATTTTAGAAAATTGTGGAAGTAAAGAAACAGGTCTATAATTTGTAAATAGATGTTTATCTCCAGTCTTATTAATTGCTGCAACTTTAGCTATTTTCATTTTGTTTGGAAATGTACCTGTTTGAAATGATAGGTTACTAATATACATTAATGGTCCTGAGATCTAATCAATAACCTTTTTTATAGTTTCCATATCAATTCCGTTACAATCAGTTGAAGTCTTTAATTTACATTGTTTCAAGTTTGTAACTATTTCCTCCTGTGTCACATTACTGAGGAACATGGAGTTGGAATTTCGCTCTATGGTATCATTATTGTCCTCAATTGAAACTGGGTCTGGAATGCTTTCTTCCAATTTTGGTCCAATATTTACAAAGTAATTATTAAAGCTTTCAACTACTTCCTTTATGTTGTATTTATGTTTATTTCCGTCTAAGAAGTATTTGGGTTAATCCCTCTTAGTGCCATTTTTAATAATGCTTTTGAGAATGCCCAAGTTGCTCTCATATTATTTTTGTTCCTGTCCAATAATTCACTGTAATATTCTTTTCTACATGATCGTAGTATGTTTGTTAACTTGTTTTTATACTTTTTGTACTTAACTTCTGCCTCTGTAGTTCTTTGTACTATAAATGTTCTATATAGTGTATTCTTCTTAAAAGCATTTTTTAATTATTTTGTCATCCATGGTTGATTATTCTTTCTCTGTTTATTACTGAGCTGTCTCCATGGACAATGTTTGTCATAGAGTATTATGAACTTGTTTAAGAAATGTTCATATGCTTCATCAACCTCTTTTTCATTGTACACATTGTCCCAATCTTGTTTTTGAAGCTCCATTTTGAAAGCAATCATCCTCTTCTCTGTGCACAGTCTTCGAAATGTCCTTTTGTCTTCCATGTTCTTTTTGCAGTTTCCATCATATATTGTAAAAACTGGCAGATGATCACTAACGTCGGTTATAAGTAAACCATTGTAGTGTTATTATCAAAATCATTGGTAAAAATATTATCAATGAGCGTGGCACAGTGTCCTGTGATTCTGCTGGGCTTTGTGACTTTAGGATATAAACTGATGCTGTACATTGTATCAATGAAATCATCAATAGACTTTTGCTTGTTAGGGTTCAATAAGTCAATATTAAACTCACCGCATAAGAAAATTATATTTTTACCATTGTCCATGTAAGTTGCCTTGATCCATTCTTCAAATGTTTCTATACTTGACTTAGGTGATCTATATATAAAACTGATTACTATGTTTTTGCATTTTTATTGACATATTTCAATGATAATACATTCTAAGATATTATCTAAAGCAAATGACATGTTTTTTACCACTTTGTAGTTCAGGTTCTTCATCACATACACAGCTACTCCTCCTCCATTTTTGTTAGTTCTGTTGATGTAGTTTAGTTCATATCCTTCCAGATCAAAATCTATTCCTTTTTTATCATCAATCCATGTTTCTGTGACGGCGATCACTTTGAAAGGTTTGTTGATGTGTTCCAAAAAGTTCTTAATGTTGTTGTAGTTTGCATACAAGCTTCTGCTATTAAAATGAATAATTGACAATTTGTTATCACATTTAATGTTGCTATTATATTGCTAATCTGTACAATAAAAACAATCCTGAATCTAGGTATTTTCTTTTTTAGTCCTCCCTTGCAGCGTAGTAGTGTTGATGTTGAATTTAGGTGCTTGTTTTCTGTCAGAGTCCATTAGCCTCGTTGTTATGGAAGCTGTGTAAACTTAAAATTTGTCCAGGTCCTTGATATCATTGATAACAAGTACTCTTGCTTCTGGACCTCCATTCAGTTTGATGTAGATTTTAGAGTTGACGCTCCAAGTTCCCTGGATTTTTCCCTGCTTTCTCAAGTCGCGTGCTTTTTTGGCAATTCCAGCATTACGTTTAGTGAGATGCTCATTCATGTACACATTTGTTACCTTCAGCTTCTTTCCCTGTCTCAGCAATGCCATTTTAGATTATCTGTTTACGAGTTTCACGAGCACGACTGGAGTGGCGTTGTTGTCTCTTCTGTTCAGTGGGATGCATGTTTCGATGGTATTAATATCAATTTCATTTTCCTTTGATTGCAGGAAGTTGACCACTTGCTGTTCTGCTGAGACAAGATCCATTTCATCTGGTTCACCTTCATTATTCACAGCTTTCGCGTAGGATCTTGGTTTAATTCGGTGCCCTGTCACGATGATATCATCCATTCATTTATCCTGCTCCATTTCATATATGATATTCCACAACATGTAGTTGTCTTCTTGAAGGGTCTTCATTTGTTGGCGCATTTCTTCTTGAATGATCTTCATTTGTTGGCACATATCAGAGACTTCATTTTTTCTGGTGATGATTTGAGTTTGCAGACTTTCTATATTTTGCTGCAGACTTTTCACATCTTGATTGTGTTCTGTTATTGCTTTTAACAGATCTTTTTTTATTTATTTTATTTCTTCTTTCAATTCATTGAGTAATTTTAGTATTACCCCTTCTTTATCTCCAGCATGTCCTGTGTCCAGTCTCAAATCTTGGTCCCAGTTGTGTCCTGTGTCGGCTGACACCGAATGTTTTGGGCTTTCAATCTTCCCTTTAGCTTTAGGCATCGCGGCAGATCGATGACGTCAGTGCCTCTTGTGTCTTAAACGGCAGTTACTTTAGCAACTTGCAGCACGTTTAACTTGTTTGTTCCAACAATGCATACCTTCCGTTGTTCACAGATCAATTTGAGGTGTTGGTCTGTCCACTTATAACACTCTGCGACGTTGGAAGCACTTTAAAACAGCTGTAAACTCGCCTTAGCGATTTCAGGATGTTTTTCTTTGATCGTCCAGCTTGGCACGTGTGCACCGGTTGTTTTACTTCAAGTCGTTTTCACGTTGAGAGCTCTTATCTCAGGTCACCTGACCCCCCTGCGGGGTTAAGCCACTGCCTGGTGGTTTTATCAGTGCAGGCCTTTGACGAGACGCAGTGCTGACCCGCTTTACCCTGCACCAGCGTCTCGCCACGCCGTCAGAAACAGTTGAGAAACGAGTAATTTAAATATCTGAGTCAGAGAAGTCAAACCGGATGTTGTCGGCTTTGAATGTTTTTGTAAGAGTCATTGAGCCACTTGCTGTTCTTGTAATGCTTGTGTGATCACACACTGCACGAAAAACATGTTTCATTGTTTGCTGTTGTCATGTTTACAAGGCGTCCCTGCACGCCAGCTGTCTTTTTAACGGCAGACAATATTGGTATGTGTCGAGTTGGCGACAGACTTCGGGACGTTTGGGCATAGCATGAAGAGCCAGACAGGGAGCGACCATGATGGAATGTTGGGGGGATATTTAGAGCGTCCTCCTCTTGCACTCTGCGGTGTTAAATACACGATTGTCATGACGATGAGAGGATGAAGGGACGCTGCTGTCTTCTGCCAGCCCGTTGTGGTTTTGCTGGTCCACAAGCCAGGCATTATTTTGACTCTTCAAACAGACTCCAGGCTAGTTCATGGCAACCAGTGTACCCACCAATCAGGTGGCTCCACTTGACCGCAAAAAAACATGCAGAAGTTTTGTTTTGACGTTCTCTCATTAACGTGGTCATTTTGGCTCTAGTAAAAACTGTTGCGGACTTTCGACGGCCCTATGAACTGATACCTTTGAAAACTTGGTCGCCTTGAAGCAGACTTGGTTCGAAATCAATAGGCTCCTTGCGTAAACATTAGACAGAAATCTTAATGAAAAAAAAACTCTCTTGACTTTTGATCTTTGTTTTCTCGGCCCTTGAAATCAACTGGTTTCTTCTCATGACATTGAACGGGAAACCCTGAGAGTTTGGTCAAAGTGGCAGAAAATTAACCACAGACATTTACAAAATATTAACGAAATCCATTGTGTAGTATACTTCTGTGAAGTATACAGTATTAGTAAAAGTGCAGTAAAAAAAAAGGGTACAAAAGAACGGGTATATAAGCCGCAGCCACTAAATTTCATTTTCAAAAAAGGTTTTCTCCATATTAGTGGCAACGGGCTATTAGTTACAAAATGAGTTATTTACACAGTAAGATTCTGTAAATGTAGATTTACATACTTTAACTGTTCCTTTATTCCCCAATCACCTAAATTTGCTCAATAACTCCACAGTGTCGTTTTGTTGAATGTACATCACTGAAACAATACAAAAATAATGCCATTGTGAGTTAATGATACTAACACAGACACTCATAAAGGTGTTAGCATATTTGCTAGCACTAACGACGCTGGCTTCATTACGATAGCATATACAAATGTGCATGAAAACACTACTACCAAACAAGTACAACAACAAAGTTATATTGGAAAACTTACTAGGAGATTTGGAATCTCCTCATAAGTGGGTAACAACGAAACAGGCTTGTTGAGATGACATTTTAGTCTATGTCTTTGTTTCTTTCTTATACAACAATATATATATATATATATATATATATATATATATATATATATATATATATATATATATATATATATATATATATATATATGTATATATATATATATAAATATATATATATATATATATATATATATACAAACCCCGTTTCCATATGAGTTGTGAAATTGTGTTAGGTGTAAATACAAACGGAATTTGCAAATCATTTTCAACCCATATTCAGTTGAATATGCTACAAAGACAACATATTTGATGTTCAAACTGATAAACATTTTTTTTTGGGCAAATCATCATTAACTTTAGAATTTGATGCCAACAACACGTGACAAAGAAGTTGCGAAAGGTGGCAATAAATACTGATAAAGTTGAGGAATGCTCATCAAACATTTTTATGGAACATCCCACAGGTCTGCAGGCTAATTGGGAACAGGTGGGTGCCATGATTGTGTATAAAAGCAGCTTCCATGAAATGCTAAGTAATTCACAAACAAAGATGGGGTGAGGGTCACCACTTTGTAAGCAAATTGTCAAACAGTTTTAGAACAACATCGCTCAACGAGCTTTTGCAAAGAATTTAGGGATTTTACCATCTACGGTCCGTAAAACTATCAGTTCAGAGAATCTGGAGAAATCACTGCGCGTAAGCAACGATAATAAGGACTTTTGATCCCTCAGGTAGTACTGCATCAAAAACCGACATCAGTGTGTAAAGGATATCACCACATGGGCTCAGGAACACTTCATAAAACCACTGTCAGTAACTACAGTTGGTCGCTACATCTGTAATGTTCATGTCTAGTGACAGATTGAAACATCCTTTTCCTGATGGCTACATCTTATCTTTGTGTGCCACACTGCAAGTTAAGCATAAGACGACAGCGAGGCAACTTGTCTACGACAACAATAACATTCGAGACGACCGCTTGGATCAAGGGTAGAGAACCTATGGCTCTAGAGCCAGATGTGGCTCTTTTGATGACTCCATCTGGCTCTCAGATAAATCTAAGTTGACATTGCTTAACACGATAAGTCATGAATGATTGGGCTGGTAATCACAGTGTCAAAAATAACGTTCAAAATATAAAACATTTTCATGTATTTTAATCAGTCCATCCGGTTCCTACCGCACTTGTTCAAGAAGTCGCATTAATGGTTACAAGTATTTTATTTATTTTTAGTTATCTTAAGAATAACAACGTTATTAAAAAGACTAAGATATTTTTTAGACCCTAAAAATGTTGGTCTTATGTAAAAATGTACGCATTTAGTTGTATTCAGTCTCAAAAAAAATTATATGGCTCTCATGGAAATACTTTTTAAAATATTTGGCTTGTATGGCTCTCTCAGCCAAAAAGATTCCCGACCCCTTGCTTATATTAACGCGATTAACAAAAGTTTTGTTTGAAATATATCCTACACAATGTACATTGTTATCTATTTTTTTATTTCCCAATAAGGTATCAGCAAAGTGTCATGGTGGGGACTATGGTGAGGTTTGTCTTCCCGTGTTCCAAAGCAACTGGACCGGACACGACGTGAAGGTAATTACATATATTAATCTTAACTCAAAAAAAGGTCCAAACGAAAGGCGCTCACAGAGGAGGTACAACTACTTGGCTCTGAAAACAAAAACTCACACAATAGGAGAACTATGAACATAAAACAAAACTTACAAACTATGGCATGAATAACTTACTTGGACCGGGAAAGAGCATGGAGCAAGGGTGTGTAGAGGATGATGTCGCCAGGCTGACTGCCTGGCAACTAAAGGTTCAAATAATGCTGTGGTGATTAACATGTGCATGAATCCAAATGAACCAGGTTCGTGACATGACAGGTGAAAACTAATTGTCATGGAAACTAAAAAAAAACATGGTGCGCAAAAACAGGAACTAATGGAGTCAAAAACAAAACAGAACATAACTAAACAGAACATGATCACAAAGACATGTCCCAAAGATGTTAAACTCATTTTAAATCAGTGGCCACATGGTAAAATCTTGGCATGATAACTTAAACATAAAGATAAATTGTTTTCTTTGTTTAAAAATGGAACAAGCACATTCTGAAAATGTACAAATCATAATGTTTTTTCGTTTTTTGACACTTACATGTTGCAGTTAATAGTATTCTGACTTCATCTGTCGTCGTTTATACTTTCTGAATAAATGATGTGATAATGTTATTCAGTCAATTACTTGGAATTGAGTCAGGCAGAGTTTTAAAATGGTCCCGTTGGTTTTAATTTTTAAACTACTACCGACCACGCAGTCTGATAGTTTATATATCAATGATGAAATCTTAACATTGCAACACATGCCAATACGGCCTTTTTAGTTTACTAAATTGCAATTTTAAATTTCCCGCAAATTTCTTGTTGAAAACGTCGCGGAATGATGACGCGTACGCGTGACATCACGGAGTGTAAGGAAATATTAGCGCTGCACCAAACACGGCTAAAAGTCGTCTCTGTTCATGGTATAATTACATATTATTTTGGACATCTGTGTTGCTGAATCTTTTGCAATTTGTTCATTTAATAATGGAGACTATAAAGAACAATGCTGTTGGTGGAAAGCGGTGGATTGCAGCTGTCTTTAGCACCGAGACACAGCCGGTGTTTCTTTGTTTGTTGTAAAGCTTTAACACAGAGCGGTCAAGCGAACACGTTTTCTCTACGTCAACCAGCATGTTTTTGGATGGGGAAATTGTGATATATATCTTACCGGAGAAATCATTGGATTATTCGTCGTCCTGCAGCAGCTGTTTAAAAGGCAGCTGTGAGCTTGGCTCCTCGGCTTCTCTCTGAGACACTTCGTTTTCACCGCAGCCATCCGACCTCGAGGTATGTCTTTACAATCTTTAAAATCTCACTAAAACATTATTAAAACAATAAGCAGATAAGGGATCGTCCAGAAATATCCTAGTAAATGTGTCTAATTACATCTGAAACGCTCACACTGCCGCCGTAGTGGGTAGAGCGGCCGTGCCAGAAACCTGAGGGTTGCAGGTTCGCTTCCCACCTATGGACATCAAAGTCGCTGCCGTTGTGTCCTTGGGCAGGACACTTCACCCTTTGCCCCTGGTGCCGCTCACACCGGTGAATGAATGATGAATGAATGATTGGTGGTGGTCGGAGGGGCCGTAGGCGCAAAACTGGCAGCCACGCTTCCGTCAGTCTACCACAGGGCAGCTGTGGCTACAGATGTAGCTTACCACCACCAGGTGTGAATGAATGATGGGTTCCCATTTCTCTGTGAGCGCTTTGAGTATATAACAATAGAAAAGCGCGATATAAATCTAATCCATTATTTTTATTATTATTATTATTATTTTGTTTGTTTTTCTAGTCCTTCACTATCAATATCCTAATTCACAAATTTTTCGTCCTCGCTCAAATTAATGGGGAAATTGTCGCTTTCTCGGTCCAAATTGCTCTTACTGCTGGTGGCTCGCATTAAAAACAATGTGAATATGCGTGGAGCCCTGCAATTTGTGACGTCACGCAATTTGTGACGTTCCGGTAAAGGCAGGGCTTTTCTATTAGCGACCAAAAGTTGCGAACTTTATCGTCGATGTTCTCTACTAAATCCTTTCAGCAAAAATATGGTAACATCGCGAAATGATCAAGTATGACACATAGAATGGACCTGCTATTCCCGTTTGGATAAAAAAAATCGCATTTCAGTAGGCCTTTAAAGGAATAACAACATCAAAATCAAATTAAAGGATGTTATTAATGGAATTTACTAATTTTCCTCAACTGATGTTTATTTTGTACATATGTAGCATCATGTACAACAAAACTCATTTCAGTAATCATACATGAAGTTAGAAGAGGCTAAATATTATTTCTGAGTTTCTATATATATGCGAAACACGGAATATACGGATTGTTAAGAGCATTTTTCGGGTCAACATATGATATGACATTACCAACGTCTTTGACAATCAACGATCCACATGTTTGCATCCAATCACTAGTAAGCAGGAAGTGTTGCCTCTATCTTAACACGACACGTAGCGCCGCCCCCTCTAAAGCCATGTGGGCTCTAAGAATTGCTATTGTGACATCTAGTGGACACATTTAGAAGAGCAGTTTCTTTTTTCACTCCAAAATTTCAGCTCATTTTTAAACTGAGCAAACTCATCTCGTGGGCCGGATAAGACCTGTTGCTCAACGTTTGACACCCCGGCCCTAAAACCTGGCACGTGTTAAACACAGGACGTGAACACTCTGTTACTGCTTGCTGACACGTGGAGAAGGTGGAGGGTTCTGCTTACTCTGACTCCTTGTCCTCCATGCTGAACGGTGCAAATGTAAACATGTGATGAAATAAACCACCAGCTAACCGGGCGAACGTTTCGAAGACTCCATTTACCAAATATGGTATCAAGAGGCACTACGGACAGATGACATCCCACCAAGGATCGTTCTGAAATGTCATTGGACGTTTTACTGTGATGGACAAGTTATCAGGCCAATGAGTGGATGAAAAGCATGCAAAAGAAGAAGCAGTGTGAGGACGAGGAGGAGGAGGAGGAGTGTTTCTAATTAGGGCGGCTGCTGCAGCCTTGCGGCTTGGGCCGACGTGCCAGGACGTCCCAAAAGAGACTGCGCTGACGCCTTTGAGACCTGCCAAGCGCGGCCACAGAATACATCCCATAATGCTCTGCCACTGCAGCCACGCAGCATCTGAGAAAACAATCATTTTCTTCGCCTATGTCGCTGACATTTTCCTTCCCCGGGGGCGAGTAGGATGCAAAACGATACTTCGCGTCTGATGTATAACGCGTAACATGTGATTAAATGTGCGCGGGGCGTCAATGGCTTGGGAAACAACAATGCATCGACATGTCTGCTTTGGTGACGCCACAAATCCGCACACTTCACATTCTAGCTGTCTCACACTCACACAGAACATAGAAGCAAGGCTCCCCTCAAATTTTTGCACACAATCGGTAATTTTCCATGTAATGATGGCCCGAACAGCGGAGCAAGCAGCAGCTCTATTGAAATTGCTGTGTTGTTTCTTTTATACGTTTGGACGCCTTTTTGAGGGCCTCAACATGCACGAAAAGTTCCCATATTTTGCAGGGGTGTCAGGTATGGCGATAAATGATATATTTTGGCGGCCTGAAAATGAAATTTCAAAATTAGCTCTCTAGCGCCACCTTTAAAATTAAAAAAATGTAGCCCCTCCTACCAGTTTCACGTATCGACGTGAAACTGGCAGACGTCTATCATGGTGGCAAACACACAAAAGTCTCAAAAACACGGCTGCTAGACTTTTGACAAGAACAAGAAAGTTTGATCATATTACGCCTGTACTGGCTCACCTGCACTGGCTTCCTGTGCACTTAAGATGTGACTTTAAGGCTTTACTACTTACGTATAAAATACTACACGGTCTAGCTCCATCCTATCTTGCCGATTGTATTGTACCATATGTCCCGGCAAGAAATCTGCGTTCAAAAGACTCCGGCTTATTAGTGATTCCTAGAGCCCAAAAAAAGTATGTGGGCTATAGAGCGTTTTCCGTTCGGGCTCCAGTACTCTGGAATGGGCTATAGAGCGTTTTCCGTTCGGGCTCCAGTACTCTGGAATGCCCTCCCGGTAACAGTTCGAGATGCTACCTCAGTAGAAGCATTTAAGTCTCACCTTAAAACTCATCTGTATACTCTAGCCTTTAAATAGACCTCCTTTTTAGACCAGTTGATCTGCCGCTTCTTTTCTTCTTTCTCCTATGTCCCCCCTCCCTTGTGGAGGGGGTCCGGTCCGATGACCATGGATGAAGTACTGGCTGTCCAGAGTCGAGACCCAGGATGGACCGTTCGTCGGGACCCAGGATGGACCACTCGCCTGTGTATCGGTTGGGGACATCCCTACGCTGCTGATCCGCCTCCGCTTGGGATGGTTTCCTGTGGACGGGACTCTCGCTGCTGTCTTGGATCCGCTTTGAACTGAACTCTCGCGGCTGTGTTGGAGCCACTATGGATTGAACTTTCACAGTATCATGTTAGACCCGCTCGACATCCATTGCTTTCGGTCCCCAAGAGGGGGGGGGGTTGCCCACATCTGAGGTCCTCTCCAAGGTTTCTCATAGTCAGCATTGTCACTGGCGTCCCACTGGATGTGAATTCTCCCTGCCCACTGGGTGTGAGTTTTCCTTGCCCTTTTGTGGGTTCTTCCGAGGATGTCGTAGTCGTAATGATTTGTGCAGTCCTTTGAGACATTTGTGATTTGGGGCTATATAAATAAACATTGATTGATTGATTGATACTTGAAAACCGACATGGTGTTGGCCATCTTGGTTTTCAACTTTCATTTTTGGGCGGAAAAAAGGCTTTAACAAAGTCCTCCAAGAGATTTTGATCAAATGAGTTATGGGTAAAATGACAGATACTACACAGATAGGCGATGATAAATTGCAAACAAATTTTTCCTACGCCATAAGATGGGAGCGTGGTATGGTATGCGCCAAACTGTGCTCCGATGGTTTTTGGCCATTTTTTGCCCCCCCAAAAAATGGGGCGTACTTTTGAACGAACTCCTCCTAGGGACTCTGACCAAATGTCCATCCATCCAGGTTGGACGCGGGGGGTGCTGGAGCCTATGTCAGCCGCACTCAGGCGGAAGGCGGGGTACACCCTGGTCAAATCGCCACCTCATCGCAGGGCCAACACAGATAGACAGATAACATTCACACTCACATTCCCACACTAGGGCTAATTCAGTGTTGCCAGCAGAGCCGGCCTAAGGCATAAGCGAAATAAGCGCTTGCTTAGGGCCCCGCGGCCACCAGGGGGCCCCCGAAAGCAATTAACAAAAAATTCTTAGTATTAATAACAAAGTTGGCCATCAGATTTCTTACAGTGATGTAGAAAATGACTTTGCCTCCAGAAAAGCCAAGAAGCACAGGTTTTAAGGAGTGGGTGGAGTGGTGTGGGTGGTGGAGAACAGAGGAACAAAACTGTGATGTAATGGTCAAATGTGTGAATTAAGGTAGTTTATTTAAAATGTGTTCCCCCAAAATTTGTGCACATTGTTATGTACATTTACATAGTTTTAATATGTAGTGACTTTATATTTGTTTATAAACCGTTATGTTACCTTGTTTTTGGTAACTCTGTTCATTAATATTGTTTAAGTATTGGCTTCATATTTTATTTAATTATGTTGGTCTTTGTACAATTGAATTTGTTCCTTTTTATATATATTTAAGGGATTTTATTGTTGCACTTTATTGTTTTCTTGCACTACGAATTATTTTTGCACATTGCTGTTTCAGGTTAGTGTTACCAAAAATAATAAAGTGAATCAGAATCAGCTTTATTGTCCAGTTATGTTTAACACACATGGAATTTAACTTCAGTAGACTGTGCTCTCTTTGTACAAAGTAAACATTAAATATGAACAATTAACTAAAAATAAAAACTAGTAATTAAAGACTAATATGTACAAGACTGATGAGACAAGATGACACTTTTACTGTAAATACAAAGCTTTATCACTTGGACTGTTCAACCCCAGGCCACTCTTGTAGCTGAATGTTTTCTACATTTTAAGATTAGGAACCATATGTGGCACTCTGGACATCATTCATTCATTCATTGGTATTATTTATGTTCTTAACTGGGCCACCCCCATATCTTTATAAATCACATGTCATTTGTAAAGACATGCCAGGCTGACAATAGGATAATGTAAACAACACTGCCAGAGCCGCAATGAGTTTATAGTAGGTGCGCGAATGATCAACAAACAATATTATTGGCAGAAGTAGAGGGCCCCAAAATCAAAATTTTCTTAGGGCCCCATGGAGGCTTAGGCCGGCACTGGTTGCCAGTCAACCTATCCCCAACAGATGCATGTCTTTAGAGGTGGGAGGAAGCCAGAGTACCCAGTGGGAACCCACACAGCCACAGGAAGAACATGCAAACTCCACACAGAAAGATCCCGAGCCCAGTACCGAACCCAGCACCTTCTTATTGTGAGGCACATGTACTAACCTGTTTTCCACCGTGCTGCTCCTGGCCAAATGTGTCACGGTTAAAATGACAGGTACTACACATATAGGCGCTGATAAATTGCAAACCAATGTTGCCTACCCTGTAAGATGTGGGCATGGCATGATGCCAAACATTGCTCCAAAGATTCGACACATAAAAAAACAAAAAAACATCTTGGCTTCGCAAATTACGATCTTGCTCTTATTTGGTAAAAATGATGATGATGATGATGACACACTGATGGCCCCGATGGGTCAGTACCTGTCCATACCTACTCATAGTGGGTGGAGCCTAGCGGCGGCAACTGCCCCATGCATCATCAATCTGTCAATTCTGCACTTTAGGTGATCAGAGACATACTAAACTGATGGTTGATGATAAATTGCAAAGAATGTTTTGCGAAAGACAGGCCACTGAAATAGTCTGTCTGCGTTAGCGCTGATAATAACAATATCACTTATTTACCATTGATTTTCAGGGCATGACATATAAATGGATGGGCTTCATGGTGGAGGAGGGGTTAGTGCGTCTGCCCCACAATACAAAGGTCCTGTAGTCCTGGGTTCAATCCCGGGCTGGGGATCTTTCTGTGTGGAGTTTGCATGTTCTCCCCGTGAATGCGTTGGTTCTCTCCGGGTAGTCCGGCTTCCTCCCACCTCCAAAGACATGCACCTGGGGATAGGTTGATTGGCAACACTAAATTGGCCCTAGTGTGTGAATGTGAGTGTGAATGTGTTCTGTCTATCTGTGTTGGCCCTGCGATGAGGTGGCGACTTGTCCAAGGTGTATCCCGCCTTCCGCCCGATTGTAGCTGAGATAGGCGCCAGGGCCCCCCGCGACCCCAAAAGGTAATAAGCGGTAGAAATTGGATGGATGGATTGACATATAAATGGAGTATTTTTGGCGCTTTCTGGATGTGTTTACAGAGTTTTATGGGCACAATGGAGGATCAAATTAGATCAAATAAAAAATTAAATCAACTTTATTTATAAAGCACATTTAAAATCTACCACAGGGGTAGCCAAAGTGCTGTACAATACGAGAACCGGGCAAACAACAAAACACAAACAGAACATGATAAAAAAATAAATAGATAAAACATAGAAACAGGTTCACAGCAGGTGTATAATGGGGCACCATTGCAGGATGGATATCACTCAGTGTTAAAAGCCAAGGAATATAAGTATGTTTTTAAGAGAGATTTAAAAACAGGAAGAGAGGAGGCTTGTCTAACACTCAGGGGTAGGTCGTTCCAGAGCTTGGGAGCAGCAGCGGCGAAAGCTCTGTCACCTCTAAGCTTCTGCCTTGTGTCAGGGACCGTCAGTAGCAGCTGATCGGCTGATCTTAGGGATCGAGTGGGGCAGTAAGGCTGAAGGAGGTCGGAGAGATATGTTGGCGGTAGGTTGTTAAGACATTTAAAAGCAAATAGAAGGAGTTTAAAATGGATTCGATAACGCACAGGAAGCCAGTGAAGGGACGCTAATATAAGGGTGATGTGCTCACGTCTGCGGGACTGTGTTAGCAGACGAGCAGCAGAGTTCTGCACGAGCTGCAGGCAGGCGAGGGAGGACTTGCTAATGCCTACATACAGGGCATTGCAGTAGTCTAAACGATTCGAGATAAAGACGTGAAATAATTTCTCGAGATCAGAGGACCATCTGTTGACTTAATTGTTAGATATATATTCAGTTTTTGCAGTGTATAAAAAATCCAAGCATATGTGTTCTTTGTCTTACATAAGGATTGTGAATGATAAACAGCACATTTGTTTCCAATGTTTGCGTATTTCCAGTATAACTGATCGAATAATATGGCCAGAGTGCAGAAGCGTAACTACGGTGAAGTATGATCTACGGAAATTGCCGAATGTATTCGGAGTGGATAATTCAAAATGGCCGACTGAATTTGTGGGATTTTGTGAGGTTTAGACGGTGTTTTCACAAACTTTGTGGAACGTCAACAAAATTGCATGGCATCATTCCGCCAGCAGTGTTTGAATGTTTGAGTGAATGGGTGAATGTGATGTATGATGTAAAGCACTTTGAGTACTGTTTCAGGTATAGCCAATTGGTTTAATAAAATATAGACCATTTACATTTAAACAGCATCCCATTTGTCTATAGAAATAGACCAGTGCGAATGGTGTTGCATTTAACACGGTGCTGTAAGAGCTGTCGACATGATGACATGATTGCATCACCTGGAGATGGTTTGTGCTTCAAAAACATCTCTCAGATCTTGTTCTGCTGTCATAACCCTCCCCCAAACACACGCACATAGGGTCGGTCATGAACGACAGTGCTTCTTTCCTCAATATGGACTTAAAGTGCTGCCATTTGTGTAGTTGTGTGCTGATATGAGCGGGGGTCGGGGCGGTGGAGCTGACTAATGAACACCCCTGAGGATGTTCTCACTTTGTGGGTAGAGAATGAAAGTGATGATGCTGCGGACCAGAATCCCTGCTTCCTTTTTATGACGTGCCAACAGTTAAAGAGTCACGAGAAAAAACCCCTATGAAGACTGGAAAGGGTTCATGTGATGAAAACTGTCGGTCAGGACTCCTATTCGGAGTCTATTTGGAGATGTTTGTCCATTCATCCACGCCAGAGGTCACTGATGTTCAACCTGTTCTGGCAAACTCTGGCATATAGAGCTTTTTTGGACTGGGAACAGAGGAGGGCATGGAAGTAATATAGGAGCAAAATTATTTGCAAATGTGTATCTCAATCAGTGCATGTGTAATCCAATTTGTGTGTCTGTATATCAATCCGAGTGTGTGTATTCAGATCTGCGTATGTGTTTTTTAAGATGTCCGTCTGTCCCTAATCAGAAAGAACCCTCGATAGGCTGTATACTCACGCATGACTTTTGCAACAGTTCTGCAGTGTACGATTGGACCATTCAGAGATGTGTGCGTGTAATCCATTCGCCGACATTTAACCAACCACGGAAGACACCAGACAATTTAGACGAATCAGAAACGATGCACAGCTGAGGTGTGTGAAAGACAGACGCCGAGACCCGTCTTACGTTGTCTCTGATTGGTTTAAATTGCCTATTGTCTTCCGTGGTTGGTGAAATCTGGGCACAGATGGCTCGGTCTTGGGTTTGTTATTTCAATCCGTCTATAAGAGTTACTCGAAGTACGGCAAGCCGCGAAAAACAAAGATTGTTATTATGAAAAAAATATAGAGTATTGAATGGGTTACATAAGCGTGAGAAAGGGTTAAATTGCTTGTCTGTCACGCTCAAAGCGTGAAGCTCGGCAGCTCCGGGCAAGTGTTGGAGAGTGGTCCATCGTTGTTGAACTCCGACACGTGTATGGATTTGTTGTCGTATAGATATTTGTGCGTGTGTGCGTGTGTATGGATGGATGCAAATCTGTGTATGTACGTATTTTGGTGTGCATGTATGGTTACAAGTATGTGTGTGTTCATAGATGTTTTTATGTATGTGCGTATGTGCATGTGTGGGTGTGAATGCATATGTATGTATGTATGTGTATGCGTATATATGTATGTATATATTTATGTATGTTAATATTTATATGTGTATGTATGTATACATGTGTATGTATGTGTGTATGTTTGGGCATATATATGTGTATGTACAGTATATGTATATGTGTGTATCTGTGTGTATGTATGTATGTATGTGTATGTATGTGTATGTATGTATATGTATGTGTATATATATATATATATATATATGTGTCTGTATGTATGTATGTATGTATGTGTATGTATGTGTATGTGTATGAATATGTAGGTATGTATATGTGTATATGTATGTATATGTTTGTATATATATGTCAATATGTATGTGTATATATATATATATATATAGCTATATAATATGTATGCCGGTATGTGTATGTATGAATATATACATACACACGCATGTGTGTGTGTATGTATATATGCTGATGTATGTAGTTGTATATGTATGTGTGTGTGTATGTATGTATATATATGTATATATGTGTATGTACGTATATTTCTGGGGATACACTCTGGGCATGCTGGTCAATCGGGGTCGGCGCCTCAGGCTTCTGCATCCGGGCTGCATGTCTGGGGCCCCTGGGTCCCGCCGTCAATCCCTTCCGGGTGTCCTTCTTGGTTGGGGCCGGCTGGGTCTAGTCCCCTCATCCAATGTGGTAGCTTGGTGCTGCAGGGTATTCCGAGTTGCTGGGAGTCGGCCAGCTGCTGGGGTAGTGATGTTGTGTGTCAGCCTGTCTGTGATCTTATTAATTTTTTTTTTGTGTGTGTATATATGTATGCGGAGGTATGTGTGTATATGTATGTATGTATATATGTGTATGTGTGCATGTATGTATATATATATATATATATATATCTGTGTATATGTGTGTATGTATGTGGGTATATATATGTATATATGTGTATGTATATATGTGTATGTGTGCATGTATGTGTATGTGTGTATATATGTGTGTATGTATGTGTATGTATATATGTGTATGTATGCATATGTATGTATGTGTGTGTGTATATATATGTATGTGTGTGTGTGTGTGTATGTATCTGTATGTATGTATGTATGTATGCATATATATGTATATATGTGTATGTATATTTCTGGGGATACGCTCTGGGCATGCTGGTCAATCGGGGTCGGCGCCTCAGGCTACTGCATCCGGGCTGCATGTCTGGGGCCCCTGGGTCCCGCCGTCCATCCCTTCCGGGTGTCCTTCTTGGTTGGGGCCGGCTGGGTCTAGTCCCCTCATCCAATGTGGTAGCTTGGTGCTGCAGGGTATTCCGAGTTGCTGCGAGTCGGCCAGCTGCTGGGGTAGTGATGTTGTGTGTCAGCCTGTCTGTGATCTTATTTAATTTTTTTTTTTTGTGTGTATATATGTATGCGGAGGTATGTGTGTATATGTATGTATGTATGTATGTATGTATATATGTGTATGTGTGCATGTATATATATATATATATAAATATATATATATATATATCTGTGTATATGTGTGTATGTATGTGGGTATATATATGTATGTATGTGTATGTATATATGTGTATGTGTGCATGTATGTATATGTGTGTATGTATGTGTATGTATATATGTGTATGTATGCATATGTATGTATGTATGTGTGTATATATATGTATGTGTGTGTGTGTATGTATCTGTATGTGTGTATGTATGTATATATATACATATATGTATGTATGTGTGTTTGCGTGTGTATTTATGTGTGTATATGTGTATGGATGTGTATGTATGTGTGTGTATGTATGTGTGTATATGTATATATATATGTGTGTGTATGTATATGTATATATATATATATATATATATATATGTACGTATATATGTATGTATATGTATATATATGTATATATATATATATATATAATTTTTTTTTTTTTGTTTGTTTCGTTTTATTTTTATTTTTTTTTCCTTTCTCCCCCTCCCTCAGAGGGGGACTTCGACAGGGCGGTTGCTGGTTGTTCCATCTCCATTGTTGGGGTCCCTGCGGGTGTGGTGGGTGGTCCCCGCGGCCCTGCGCTGGGTGACCCTGTGGCGGCCGGCTCGGGTGGGGTGGCCTGGTGTGGGCCGCGGCGTGCTCCCCGGGGGAGGGGGTGGGGTCGGGGGGGCCCGGGTGCTGGTGGGGCGGGGCGATCTCTCCGTCCGGCTGCGGGGAGTCACTGGGTTCCCCCGGGCGGGGCGTCCCGTCTTTCTGCCCGTGTGGGGGGTTCTCTCTCGCTGGCTTGGGGTCTGGCCGTCCGCTGCTTCTCTCGTCCCCTGTCCTCTGCCGGGCGCGTCTGTCTGCGGCCTGCTGCCGGCTCTTCCGGGCGGCGCGGTGGGCCGGGCTCTGGGGTTCCCGCCGCTGGTTGGCCTGGCTGCGTGGGGCGGGTGGTCCCTGGTTCCCTGGGCGCCACACCTGCTGTTTGGGTTGGGCTCTCTGGGCGGCTGGGTCCGCACTCTGGCTCCCACGCACACTGGGGGTCAAATATATTGTACATACAAACACACATATACTCACACACACACACACACTGTTATTCATACATACAAACGTCCATACATTGGTATCTACGCTCCCACATACGTACACAAATACATTACATACCTACATACTCCAAGTCCGTCTATCCACGCGCACATTCACGGTACGAACATACATATACTGTACATATACATTCACTGTACAAACAAACATACATATACTGTACATATACATTTACTGTAAAAACATTCATATACACATTCTGTTCATATACAAGTACATATACATACATACACTCATGCACATAATCATTTTTCATCACACATATATCAACGTTGTTGCCCTAGGGTAAATTGGGTAACACAAGGCATATTGACAGAGCTTAAACCATTGTTACTATAACAATCTACAAGATTAATATAGGTTGCCTCTCTCTCTTCCCTTTCATTTTTCGGTATTCCTTCTTTTTTTTTTTTTTTTTTATTATCTTTCTAGCTATCAGTATGTATACGTATTGTTGCATTTGAACAACTTTATTGTTGATAATAGAAGTAAACTATTGGTTTTGTTCATGATCAATAGCGCTTTTTCTATTGGTATTTGTATTGCTCCAGTTTTAGTGTAAAAATGCTCATTGTCATTACTATATTATTTATTTCACTAAGTGCTTATTTGTTATCACTTTTACGATCATATTTGTACATATTGTATGTGCTGGTGTTGTTCTATTGTTGTTGTTGTTATTGTTGTATTTGCTGTTGTCGTTTTTGTCTCTCTGTCTAATCCCCCTCTTATCCCTCCAATTTCCCCCTCTGTCTTCCTTTTTTTCTCTTTCTATCCCCTCCTGCTACGCCCGGCTGCACCAAATATTAATATAAATACATTTAATAAAGTCAAATTCAAATAAGGCAACAAGAGAAGTATCCTACACTTCTCTTTTGGAAAGTAAAACTGAACAGCCGATATGGGCATCTACATCAACTATATGATTTGCCTGAGAAGCTGGACAGGACAAAAAAAAAAAAAAAAAAAAAGAATTCGATGCAGAATAACATGATCAGTGGCTGCAAGGCGCCGACAAGTGGTGAGTATAAGGAAAGGCAAGGGGGAGTCACAGACAGATGACTCTTTTCGCACGTTAAAATCGCCATATAGATGGATCGAAATAACCAACCCCACACCAAGCCATCAATCCACTGTGCTTACATTTAACCAACCGGTGAAGAGACTACGCACTTTAAACTAATCAGAAACAACCTAAGGCGGGTCTTGGATTCTGTCTTACACACCTCAGCTGTACGTTGTTTTTAATTGGTTTAAGTTGCATAGTGTCTTCCGTGGTTGGTCAAATCTAAGCACAGTGGACTGAGGGCTGGGTCTTAGGTCGGTTATTTCGATTCGTCTATCAGAGGTACTCGAAGTACGGCAAGCTGCAAAAACCAAAGTTTGTTATTATGAAAAAAATAGGGTTGTTAATGGGAAATATACGTGTGAGAAATGTCAAGTGTGGCGTGTAGCGTGAGAAAGGGTTAAATTGCTTGTCTGTCACATTGTACGTTGTTTCTGATTGGTTTGAATTGTGTGGTGTTTTCCGTGGTTGGTTAAATGAATGCACACCTCAGACACGTGCTTCTGAATGCACAAGCACACGTTGTATTACACGCCCATGAATCTGGATGCTGGGCGCTCAAATCATACACGGCAGAAGTGTCGCAAAACTCAAGCGTGAGTAGACAGTCTACTGAGGGTTCTTTCTGATTAGTGACAGACGGACAACTTAACGAACACATGCACAGACCTGAACTCACACACTAGGATTGATATACAGACAGAAATTAGAGCCCGAAAGTTGCATCCAGGTGTCAGCCAGCATGTGTACATTTTCAGGCCTAATGAGGCGGCTACATTTGCCGTGAAAGTCTCCAGGCTAATTATCTTCTGGTGTTGGGCGCTTGTCAGTGTGCAAAGCTGTGCATAAATCATCACGCCGGCATTAATGGAGGTTAATGTGGGTAGCCGCTTCTACGTGGTAGTGTTCTTATACATGGTGGTGAGCTGACGTTTTGATTACCATAGAAGAATTTCAAATAATGTCAGTGAATATTTTTTTTTAACAAAATGTTTTTACACTAAACCAGTCATTCACACACTGGTGGCAGAAGCTGGATTGGAAGCAATGCTGTGGAAAACATGCTTTATTAGTATCATATTTCAAACCCCACTTCGAAAAGTTGTGCAGTACAAAATGTGCTTTCTGTAGACTTCCTCATTTTGTTTAGTAGAAAAAAAAAATCACATTTATTTTTGTTTTGTGGGTTAAACTTTTTTATATATATTTTTTTTTACATAGTGTGCTCCTGAGTTATTGATGCTGATTAATATGAATGTATTATTGTTTATTGAGTTTTTGTTTCTTATTTTTCAGTATCAAAAGGTCGAAAAAGGTTTGAAGTTTTAAAAAAGGATTTATTTATTTTTTGGGGCAATTTAATGCATTGTAAATCATTTTCTGTTACAGTCAAAAATAACAATGTTAATAAAGTCATTATTTATTGTAGGTAAATCGTTTTTCTTTCTTTTTTCTTTTTTTAATGGTAATAAAGATACAATGTTAGGCAGAGGTGTACTTTTAACAGTTTTATAAACAACTAATATTATTTATAGTAGCGATGGGCGGGGTCGCAAAAAGTGTTCCTATTTTCTAGGTGGAGGCCTGAAATAAATTAATTGAGAAGTACTGGTCTAACGTGGCGTTATGACAGTTTAATTGGTGGTGGCAAGGAACAATTTTCACTGCCAGGCCACTACGAATAGGTACAAATAATTACTGACCAAGCCTGCACTTCAGGGTGTCATCATCATCATTTGTACCAATTATGATCCAGATTTGAATTTGTGGAGCTGAGTTAATAACGTATCGTGTCATGCGGCGAACCATCAGGTCAAAGTTTGAAGCCATGCGACGCCCACATTATATGGCATCGACAAAATGTATTCGCATTTCATCATAAACCATTCGTTTAATATCTGTCTGATCATCTTAGGCAGAAACCTTTTGACTCGGGAGCCGCATTGGGCTTAAAGAATGCATGTAAAGTAACAATATACAGAATATACACACATATATATTTATACAGTCGTGGTCAAAAGTTTACATACACTTGTAAAGAACACAATGTCATGGGTGTCTTGAGTTTCCAAAAATTTCTACAACTCTTATTTTTTTGTGATAGAGTGATTGGAGCAAATACTTGTTTGGTTATTGTAGAGCATTCACGTAATGCTCTCTTGGTATATTGTACCTTGGCAGCCACCGTAATGTGTACTGCGCATGCACAAGCCGTTTCTTATCTATATAGGTGCTGTGATAACAACCAATATGGACTGAGAGCTGTACCAGCGAGTAGCAAATAAACAGAGTTCACTTGAAAAAAGTATTTCCCTTCGTCTGGTCATTCTACATAGTGTCAGAAGTAAACGCGGACACTTTGGGACGTGCAGCTTGCCACGGATCAAACAGCTACATCAAGTAAGAACTCCGGACCGTTTCTAACGTTGCTAACGGCAATTCCAACGCGCGCCGTGCAACATGTCAGACGGCTTCCGCAGACTGGACCCTCTCGTCTTTGATGAATACATTGCAGAGAACTGGCAAGTGTTTGAACAGGAATATGACATTTTCATCGCGGCGGAACACTATGACAAGCCGGTTCGCACACAGGCCTACATTCTCCTCAATCTAACAGGATCTGAGACTATTGAGAGAGAAAGATCTTTTGTTCACACACCGGAAGTGAGAGGACTTGCCGCTGACGGCGTACCAGGGCCAGTCATCACTTGGGCTGAATATAAAGAGGACCCCAGATGTTTAAAGAGGGCATTTCCGGAGATCTGCAGTCCCCAGATAAACATTAGAATGGAGAGACATTAATTCAACACAAGGTCCCAGATCCAAGGTGAGACAGTTGAATCATATATCACATATTTAAGGATTAAAGCAAAGAACTGCAACTTTTGGACATTACAAGATGAGCTCATCCGTGACAGACTGGTCTGTGGCATAAATGATGATAAGATAACAGAAAAATCCTGCTACGTTTTTTGTTTTTCTTTCCAAGATGGCGCCGCTGTAGTGGCTGCTGTAGGCAGGAGCTCTGTGCTCTTGTGTCATCCTTTTGTGTTTCCCTCTTGTTTTCATGTGGTATTATATTTTTTTGCATTTTGGTCCGGGACCCTTTGGGACTGTGTGACAAGGGGTGGCACTTTCGTGACCTCTGTGGTGCTTTTTTTGTGGACTTCTGGATCTGCCTCCCGGGAGCCTTTTGGCCATGGAGACCAGCTGCAGGGTCTCTGCTACACCAGAGTCTGTTTGGATGTACTGGAGGAGATGTGGATGAGGGGACAGGACTGTGGAGCTAGCACTGAGCTAGTGTCTTCGCGGTGTCTTGACTGGGTGAGCAGGTGTCGGACACCTCAGTCACCTTGGACGTATCCTCGCTCATCCATGCGGACTGGACACTGGCCGAGAGTGGAGTCGGCTGTCTTGGTTGCCTTGTTGGGTCTGCTTCTGTCTCTGGCCATGCTCCCTCCACCCCAGCGGACGATTGCGTGGAACACCGCAGAGGCCACCACAGTGGATATGTTATTTTACTTTTTATTCATAGCTGTATGTAGAAGTGTCTGGTTGTATCTGCTGCTTTACTGTTTTTAATGTCCTCTGTGTTCTTTGATGTTTGATGTTTCCCTCTTACACACATGGAAGAGGGATGTGTACTATGGCTATGAGTTGTTGTTTTTTTTTTTTTTCCCTTGGCCTCAGTCTGCACCCCCACTCCAGGGCCTAGGCTAAGACCGATTTTTTAATTTTATTTTAATCTTCTATTTTTTTCTTCCCCCCCAATCCCACCCCCCTTGTTTACCTGTATGTCATCTTTTTTGTAAGGGGTGCTGGAAGCCGGCAGACCCGTCAGCGATCCTGTTCTGTCTCCCTTTAATGTTTGTCTGATCTTGAATGGGATTGTGCTGAAAATTGTAATTTTCCTGAAGGAACTCTCCTGACGGAATAAATAAAATACTATCCATCTATCTATCTATCTATCTATCTATCTATCTATCTAGTAAGCTAACTCTAGCTAAGGCAGTCTCCTTGTGTAAAATATATGAGCAAAATGAGCAACACACAAGCACATTATCATCGCCACATACTCCTACTAGTGTTGACAGTCTGCAGTACCAATATGGAAGGAGGCAGAGATTTGAACTGCGGCGGAGGCCACAGACAGAAAAAAACTGTACAAACTATTGTCAGCTGTAATAATAGCGGTGGTAGCCATTATGCCAAAAGAGACACTTGCCCGGCCTTTGTTCAACAGTGCCATGTTTGTAAAAAAAGGGAACCCCTTCAGGAAATGCTGCAGATCAGCGCAGAGATACTCAAGGACACAGTTTTCCAGGGAATCCGTCCACCAAGTCGAAATGGATCAGGCCAAAGGCAACGCTACCGGCAATGAGAAATTCTGTATTGACAGAATAACACCAGTGGTCACAGACAAAACAGACACCAACGTGCTAAAAAAAAGTGTAGCATTTGCAACTATACACATCAATGACAAGCCCGTAGAAATGAAAGTCGATACAGGAGGACAATGCAATGTCCTATCCTATGATGCCTTCAAACATGTGGAGAACGGACTAATTGACCGTTCAATAATCATCAACCTTGTCGCATATGGGGGAAATCTGAGTAGCACCCTGAGCTCAGTTGATTTGCGATGTAAACCAGCAGGTCAGCAACATGCACTACAATTCCATGTCATGGAGAAAAATGTCTAGCCACTACTAGGCCTACAAGCAAGCCTGCGCATGGAACTGGTGACGCTGAGCAAAGACGTTCACCAACTCAGTGTGGATACAGAATCCAACTTGCCACATAAGATATTCACAGAGTATGCAGATCTGTTCAAAGACGAACTTGGCAAGTTACCGGTGACATACTCCATGAAACTGGACCCTGAGGTGCACCCTGTTGTCCGCCCAGCACGCCGCATCCCTGTAGCCATGCAGGACAGAGTGAAGGCAGAACTTGAGTGGATGGTATGCATGGGTGTCATCACTCCCGTATCTGAGCCAACTGAATGGGTGTCTTCCATGGTAGCAACAAACAAGAAGCAGACACAGGATATAAGAATCCGCAGTCAAGCACCTGAAGAGGGTGCTTGACTGTGCACGCACGGTTAATCTGAGGCTAAACCCCCTCAAATGAAAATTCCGGCTGACAGAAGTCAGTTATGTCGGCCATGGGTTCACTAGTGAGGGCCAGAAGGCGAACCCTGACAATCAATCAATCAATCAATCAATCAATCAATGTTTATTCATATAGCCCTAAATCACAAATGTCTCAAAGGACTGTACAAACCACTACGACTACGACATCCTTGGAAGAAACCACATAAGGGCAAGGAAAACTCACACCCAGTGGGACGCCAGTGACAATGATGACTATGAGAACCTTGGAGAGGACCTCAAATGTGGGCAACCCCCCCCTAGGGGACCGAAAGCAATGGATGTCGAGCAGGTCTAACATGATAGTGTGAAAGTTCGATCCATAGTGGATCCAACACAGCCGTGAGAGTTCAGTTCAAAGCGGATCCAGGACAGCAGCGAGAGTCCCGTCCACAGGAAACCATCCCGAGCGGAGTTGGACCAGCAGCGTAGAGATGTCCCCAACCGATACACAGGCGAGCGGTCCATCCTGGGTCCCGACTCTGAATAGCCAGTACTTCATCCATGGCCATCGGACCGGACCTCCTCCACAAGGGAGGGGGGGACATAGGAGAAAAAGAAAAGAAGCGGCAGATCAACTGGTCTAAAAAGGAGGTCTATTTACAGGCTAGAGTATCTAAATGAGTTTTAAGGTGAGACTTAAATGCTTCTACTGAGGTAGCATCTCGAACTGTTACCGGGAGGGCATTCCAGAGTACTGGAGCCCGAATGGAAAACGCTCTATAGCCCGCAGACTTTTTTGGGCCTTAGGAATCACTAATAAGCCGGAGTCCTTTGAACGAAGATTTCTTGCCCGGACATATGGTACAATACAATCGGCAAGATAGGATGGAGCTAGACCGTGTAATATTTTATACGTAAGTAGTAAAACCTTAAAGTCACATCTTAAGTGCACAGGAAGCCAGTGCAGGTGAGCCAGTACAGGCGTAATGTGATCAAACTTTCTTGTTCTTGTCAAAAGTCTAGCAGCCGCATTTTGTACCAACTGTAATCTTTTAATGCTAGACATGGGGGGACCCGAAAATAATACCTTACAGTAGTCGAGACGAGACAAAACAAACGCATGGATAATGATCTCCGCGTCGTTACTGGACAAAATGGAGCGAATTTTTGCGATATTACGGAGATGAAAGAAGGCCGTTTTAGTAACGTTTTTAATGTGTGACTCAAAGGAGAGAGTTGGGTCGAAGATAATACCCAGGTTCTTTACAGAGTCGCCTTGTTTAATTATTTGGTTGTCAAATGTTACAGTTGTATTATTAAATAAAGGTCGGTGTCTAGCAGGACCGATAATCAGCATTTCCGTTTTTTTGGCGTTGAGTTGCAAAAAGTTAGCGGACATCCATTGTTTAATTTCTTTAAGACACGCCTCCAGCTGACTACAATCCGGCGTGTTGGTCAGCTTAGGGGCATGTAGAGTTTGGTGTCATCAGCATAACAGTGAAAGCTAACACCGTATTTTCGTATGACGTCACCCAGCGGCAGCATGTAGATGCTGAAGAGTGCAGGGCCAAGGACTGAACCCTGGGGAACTCCACACTTTACCTTAACATAGTCCGAGGTCACATTGTTATGGGAGACGCAATGCACCCTGTCAGTAAGATAAGAGTTAAACCAAAACAGGGCTAAGTCTGACATACCAATTCGTGTTTTGATACGCTCTAATAAAATGTTATGATCGACGGTATCGAAAGCAGCGCTAAGATCGAGGAGCAGCAACATAGATGACGCATCAGAATCCATCGTTAGCAATAGATCATTAGTCATTTTTGCGAGGGCTGTATCAGTAGAGTGATTTGCCCTAAAACCGGATTGAAAGGTTTCACATAGATTTTTAAACGCTAAGTGTTCATTTAGCTGCTCTGCAACTATTTGTTTGAGGATTTTCGAAATAAAGGGAAGGTGAGACACCGGTCGATAGTTTACCATGAGGTCAGGATCGAGGTTAGGTCTTTTAAGGAGAGGATGAATAACCGCTTTTTGGAATGCTAAGGGAACAGTGCCCGAGGAAAGTGATAAGTTTATAATATTTAGCACTGATGGACCTAATAATACAGAGAACTCCTTGATAAGTTTCCCAGGAAGTGGGTCAACTAAACATGTTGTTTGTTTTATTCCATCTACACGTTGTAACAATTCTTCTAATGTTATTTCATCAAAACGAGAGAAACTATTTTGGATATTTGCAGTACCCGCCGTATATACCATCGTATCAGTGTTAATATAACCCAGTTGTAGCTGGGACGCATTGTCTTTAATCTCCTTTGTAATAAGTTCAATTTTCTTATTCAAGAACTTCATAAAGTCTTCTGCTGAGTGGGTGGAGCTACTGAAAGGAGTCCCTTGTTGGGTTAGCGATGCTACTGTACTAAACAAAAATTTTGGATCGTTTTTATTAAGGCGGATGAGATTTGAGTAATATTTAGTTTTAGCTAAGGTAAGCATGCGTTTATAAGTTATTAAACTATCACTCCATGCTTGATGGTGCACCTCAAGTTTAGTCGCGCGCCATTTGCGTTCCAGCTTTCTACATGATCATTTCTGAGCTCTAGTTTCTTCTGTAAACCATGGCGTACGCCTTTTTGGAGCCTTTTTTAACTTCAGCGGGGCTATACTATCAATGGTTTCGCCCAGGGCGTTGTTAAAGTTGTTAGTGAGGTTATCAATAGAGCCCACATACTTTGGGAATGGTGCCATTACCGAGGGCAGTACCACAGCGATTACAGAGATGCCTGTTCCTAAAGACATCACGGCTCTACAGCGATTTCTAGGCATGATCAACTACTTAGGAAAGTTTGTGCCAAATCTGAGTGAGCTGTCTGCCCCTCTGAATCAGCTGACCCGCAGAGACACTGTGTGGTGCTGGCTGAAGCAAAACCAGGATGCCTATGAGCAATGTTCCCTCTAATTTTCCATATGCGTGAGCAAACACAAAAACTCCTTGAGCATTCATGGGAGCACATGTGAGCGACGTTAGACGTGCACAGTTACTGTGGCCACACCAGCAGAACACTGGTCCCAAACCTGACTAAATAACAAGTTAAGTGTTTTATTATTATAGTCAAATGACAGCAGTGATTTCCATGAGATTATTTTTTAATATAAGTATTTTGGCCCAATTACAATAACAATAACAAAACATTTTTTTTTTTCATGAGCTGTGTACTAGTATTGTATGTCTGGGTGGGGTTCCTGCTTTGGAAATAGTGTGTACCCCTTTCAGATATCGCATTTAAATCCAACTAAAACATTCACATGTTACACAATAAGATGTGAACATGGGATCTAGAGTACATTCCTGTAACTTTGTTTGTAAAATACATCTTTATTAGTATTAATTTAATATAATAACATAACTTTATGGTTAATATTTAAAAATTAAGATAAAATTAAGAAAAAAACTTTTTTATTGTTCAGTAAAGAAGGGTTCGGTGAATGCGCATATGAAACTGGTGGGGTTCGGTACCTCCAACAAGGTTTAGAACCACTGTTACACAACTGCAATAACAAAAATAAACATACTGTTAAACGTATGCTCTCTGGCAATGTTATCATTTTAAATGTTAAATGGCTTATACTGTTGAAAGCGCTCATTAGCCCTTATTAAATGATGTGGCCTGGCATATTGGACCACAGAGGTTCATGTTAACTTTTTGTTTACCCTGCAGTTGGAAAGTCTTCTATGGCTTTAAGATGATTAAAAGCGGAATATGTTATTAAAGAAAAAGAAGGATGAGTTACAGTGAAAAGCATTTTTAACACTGCACATAGTCTCATTCTGCATCTCTCATTGATTGAGTTCACAAATTCAGAGGCATATATTGTTGCTTCGCCAGCTTTCTGGTATAGTAACATACTTTGCCATGTGATCGTGGATTTGTTGAACTGACAGCATTAATGCATTCATTTTGATGACAACTTTAACTTGCTTGGTGTTAGATTTTGTTTAGTGTGACAGCTCGTTCCTTTTCTCTGTATTTTGCGTTTTCCCGCAATAATGTGCCAATCCCCGGTCCCATCTTGAGTCTTCGTACAAGTCCAACATCTTTCAAATGACTTTTCTGCTGAATGTGACGCTTGAGGTAGTCCAACTTCCATTCAGTCCACATTTTTCCCTCGTAGACCCTTCTCACTCGAAAAAGAAAAAAATCTCAACCAGTTTCACCGCTTGTTCTTCTATTTGAACATAGTCCAACAGCCATTCCATCTTAAAAGAACCGCATTTCTTTTATACAACGGCTTGGTGAGTGGATGTGACGCTTCCCCTTCATTTCGCCATGATAAGAGCCGGGTTATTGTCAACATCAATAGTGTCAATGCATTGATTGGCTGCGTAGCGTAAGTGAACCGAATCGTATCATTGGCTGGACACCTGTCACTCACTGAGTTACGTGGCAAATAGTACAGAAAACAAAATTATTATTATTATTGGTTTAATTGATTACATAAGATTAGGACTAATATTAGATAATAATTAATATGTTTATGTTGAATTTTATTTTATGCGCTGCATAGATATTCTTGTGCGCTGAGAATGTGCGAGTAGTGCGCGATTGCCCTAGCGCGCAGCTTAGAGGGAACATTGCCTATGACCAATGTTCTTGCCTAAGGATGTTTTAAAACTGTCTATGAACAGTTATCATATGTGACGGGTTTCCTACCCGGATCGTGTGGGTTGCAGTGCCGATCGACACAAGACGCATCATAGCAGGTTTGAGTCGTGTTTATTCTTTCAATAATCATCATGTCTTGCCAGTCTGTCGCGCCAATTTCTGGCTCGCTGGCTCTTCCTGATTATCGCGGCACACCTTTCGGTGTCCGGGGGCTGCGTCTGCTGCGGGGGCTCATCTGGATCTGTGTCTCGCTTGTCGTGCTCGTGCTCGTGGTCGTTGTTGTCGTGTGTTTCCTCTCCTACTTCTGCCACAAGTGTTCCTCCTTAACCCCTTTTATGCTGCGGCAGAAGATGTAATGATTGCGTGCAGGTGTGTTGGGTACGCACCTGGCGCTGATGGCTGCAGTGTCGCTCCAGGTGTGCCCCACCTCTCCGCTCTGCTGCATGCCCCGCCTCCTGGTCGCCATCTTGGTCAGGACAACCATTTGCCCTGTCCCGCTGTCGGCTCCGTCTCTCCACATCATAGTTCTAAGAACAGTTTACAACTGTGTATGAACAGTTTTCATAGTTCTAAGGACAGTTTAAAACAGTCTATAAAAAGTTATCATAGTTCTAAGGACAGTTTAAAACAGTCTATAAAAAGTTATCATAGTTCTAAGAACAGTTTATAACTTTCTATGAACAGTTATCATAGTTCTAAGAACAGTTAACAACTGTCTATGAACAGTTATCATAGTTCTAAGAACAGTTAACAACTGTCTATGAACAGTTATCATAGTTCTAAGAACAGTTAACAATTTTACATTTTACAGGTATCGCATACTTCCCAGCAGCTATTGCACTCTATTTCAAAGAAAACCATACTCTTTCCCGCGAGCTTCACCCTCTTTACGGCAGGGACCCGTGCTTGTCCTCAGGTATCGCTGTCGGTCTCTCGCGATGCTAATTTGAAGGAGTATTTTTCAAAACAAAACACTTCCTGTGTAGCGAAGTAGCGCCACACGGCGGCCTCAAAGTGGCGTGCACAAACAGAAAGGCGTGCACAATGGGCAGCATGCAGTGAAGTGCACGCAGTAATGAGGCAGATGTCTGCCTATTGGGAGACACTGGGGTGGCTGTGGGTGTGTGGGGGGGTATATCTTTGCTTTTGTTGTAGAGGTTGAGTCTTTGGCTACGTGGCTCTCTCCTCCACTAGCATGCCTCTCACAGCCTCTCCTGGTCACCTACAAACATGTGAAGCTGCACACATGACAACACACTCCTCTGGCACCTCCCCCTCTTCCATCCCGCTTAATTATCCCACTCCAAATCCGTCGCTCCATTAGTAGCCGGATAATAGTGCACCCCGGCCCCTCCTACCTCGCCATTCACGCCGCAGAGAGAAGCTGCCCTTTGAGCTCCTGTCAGCCCGGCGGGCCGAGGTCTTCAGGTTCTCACATTCCCCCTTGGCCAATAGGCGCGCTCCGTCCCGGCAGGGCCCAATTAGACCACGGCGTCCCGCCACGGGGGTGTTGGTGGAAGAGGGTGTGCGGAGGGGAGCCAATCGCTGTGATTAATTTATTCAGATTCCCCCGGGGAACAACTTCTGGAAGGCATCCTATTTTGACAGAGCCGACACCTCCTCCTCCTCTTCATCCTTGTATTGAGCGCTGATAGAAGAATGCAGACTATTTCTTTTTAATGTCCCCCGGCCCCCCGCTCTTCACCTCCCCGTTTTATCCTCTCAAGGTAATTATGGAGGAGCCTCAATAGATGGGAAATTCACGTCTTTGAGCGGCGGACATATGATGCATGAGAGGGGCTTGAAGCGGCAAGTATTATTGTGCGGCAGTCCCGAACAAAGTGTCCACGGTAAATAAACCAGAGTGCTTCCTCAGGACCCTTGACAACCCCCGTCCCCCTCTTAGTGACCTGCTGCTTTCTTCCAGGCCCCCGCCCCCACCCCACCGCCACTACACCGTGTGGCGAAGTGGGTGACATCACTGCTTCCTCTTGTCAACAGGTGTGATTGGAGGAGGACAAAAACGCACCACCCACCCCCACCACCCTTCTCCCCACACTCCTGTGTCTTTTCAGGGCGTGGGTTCCATTTCACCCCGTGGCCCGTGTGCCCCCCGCCCCCCACCACCATCATTCCTCTGTACTGTCCAAACAAGAAAATACAAGAGGCTTCTCTATCAAACATCCCCATCGCATTTTGGCGCCATCTGTGTTTTCAACAAAATGGCAGGACAACACCCCCCACCCCCCTACCCACCCACCTTCACCCCACGGCCCACACCCACACACATAACATCCATCAGGGGTGTCAAAAAAAAAAAAACGATATTAGAATGAGTCATGATTTTTATTTGTACCGATTCTTAATTGATTTAAAAAATCCAAATAAAAATCATCAAAAAACTTTTTTTTTTGACTCCCTCAGTTCCTGTGCACCCCTGGGTTTGGTTTAGTTGCCATGGGTGCAAATTAGTATCACCTGCCACTGATTAGTGTTCGGGATTCTCGCCTGCTGCCGGGCAATAATCAGAAAGCTATTTATTCAGGTTTCTCGCCATGCTCGTTTCGGCTTCTTTATTTGCAGTATGCAACAAGCTACGTTGGTTTATTCCTGTTCTCAATTCCTGATTCATGTGCTAAGATGTTGCCTTAGCTTCCCGTGCGATCAGCACGCTTTCCTTTTGTTTGTTTCCTGTCTTTTGGTACGGTGTAGGATTTATGACAATAAATAATTTCCTACCTTCACGCTTCATCCGGAGTGGTCCGTCTGCATCCTGGGAGAACAACCCCCACAGTAACATGTGACACCCACGTGACAGTCTGTCTATTTTATGGAGGAATGTAGTCTATCATAGAACTGGCACACGATGTCATTGAAAAAGTATTGATTTTGAATCAAGAATCGTTTTGACTCGAATCGTGTCATGTGTTGCCCAAAGATTCACATCTTTGCAAAATTGTAAACTTACAAAATCAACAGAGGATCCAGATTTCCCCTACTGTACTGCATATATTTTTCAAGAACCATCTAAATTGCCTTTAAAAACCCCAACTGAGAGGTAGATTATGATTAATAAATAATCATCCATCCATCCACCCATCTTCTTCCGTTTATTTGAGGTCAGGCTGTGGGGACGGTAGCCTAAGCAGAGAGGCCCAGACTTCCTCCTCCCCAGCCACCTTGTCCAAGTCCTTCCAAACAAGCTGGGGGACGTATGCTGTTTCCTTTGCAGTTTTTCACAAAATAAAAGCAACATTTCTCAAATTTAATTAAAGGTGTCACAAGCCGTAATTCTCGTAAAATCTCATCTTTGGGGAAGATATTCCGGCCACCGCTGTTGCCGTGATGTCAATAAATGATCAATAGTGATCACTCAAGAACAACCCCCCACCACACCCTGACATTCTTTGAGTCTGCGGGTGTTTAGGTGCCCTCTAAAGCCCAAAAAACTGTTTCCATGATGCTTTTGCAAAACACTTGAGTATCGAAACGTCTCAAAACCCACCTCATGAGAGCTCAAAGATGTTTTAAAAATGTTCGAAAGGTTTTTTGAAAAATTGGTGTTTCCAATATAAGTTACTTATTGTGATATTTAAGTTTTGCGGATTTCTAGCGGTAATGGAAATGCAGCTATAGTTTCCCCAACGTGCCCCGGGTCTTCCCTGAGGCCTCCTACAGGCCGGGGGTGCCCAAAACACCTCCCTCGGGAGGCGTCCGGGGGGCCTCCTGATCAGATGCTCTACCTTGGAGTCTCAAGAAAAAATTCGATTTTGGAATGACTCGCGATGCTTACTCGTAAGGGTTCTTAATCGATTCAATCAAAAATAGATTTAAAAAAAAAAAACACTTTTTTTTTTTGTTTGTATCTGCTGTACATATTTACTTAATAAGCTCTGCTTCTTCCTACTCCTTTTTGAACATGTTAAAATAAATAAACTCAAACTCAACTTTACAAGAGAGGAGTGTTGGATACCTATCTTGTTGCCTTATTTATATTTGGCATTTTTTAAATGTTTGGGTAGAATTTTATTTAAAAAAACACTTTATTTTAAGTAAAATACAAATGTATCAGAGCTGTTTATTTATTTTATATAGAAATGTAGTTAACTGGCAGCCAATGTTATTAAAAAAAAAAGTATTGCTTTTGAATCGAGAATGGTTTTGATGATATCATGAAACAATAAACTCTGCCTGCAGCATCCCAACAAGTATCAGTGTGCTTTTAAAAATATATTTAAAAAAGTGTTTTAGTGCTTTTAAAGCAGACCTTTTGCACATTTTATAATTACTTATTTAAATAGACATTTTTTGTGCCACCTGTTTGCATGTTATGACAGCAATTTACTGTTGCTAATTGCATTTTGCACAAAAAAAGGTGTGCCTGCAAAGGTAAATTGCAGAGCAAACAGCTGGTAACAGGTGCAGTCTGTTTTTAACATACTAATTTGCGGCACAACGTTACTGAATTTGGCTGATCATGTTTTCTTTTTTCCTTTCAAGCAGCGCTAGAAAAAAGCCTGTTATTATGTGGATACAATTGACACAAGGTTGAGGGTTTTCTAGTCTGTGCTTTTTTAGCGGTGGTTAAAGTAAAACTTTACTTTTTTTGCAATTTTGCCAATCATTCACAATCATTATGAGGGAAAAAATCACACATGACATTTTTTTGGGGGATTCTAAAGATTGAAAATATACATCCAAGATGCAGCTAACAGGAGTCACCTATGTTGCCTTCAAAGCCCTGGACAACCATTTTATATATATATATACATACATACATATATATATATATATATATATATATACATACCTACATACATATATATATATATATACATACATACATATATATATACATATATACATACATATATATATTTATATATATATATATATATATATGTATGTATATATATATATATATATATATATATATATATATATATATATATATATATATATATATATATATATATATATGTAGAGCGGTTGGTAGAGCGGCCGTGCCAGCAACTTGAGGGTTGCAGGTTCAATTCCCGCTTCCGCCATCCTAGTCACTGCCGTTGTGTCCTTGGGCAAGACACTTTACCCACGGGCTCCCAGTGCCACCCACACTGGTTTAAATGTAGCTTAGATATTGGGTTTCACTATGTAAAGCGCTTTGAGTCACTAGAGAAAAGCGCTATATAAATATATTTCACTTCACTTCCTTTTTTCGGCAACAAATACGTGTGTTTGCTAATCATACCAGAATTAAAATTTCTGGTACCAATGACGATTCACTACCTTATCTTTTTGAAGCTGAATATAAGTAGGATGAACTGCTGCATACATGTGTACGCAAGTGAGCAGGAAGAGAGGGTGAAAAATTGGAGCAAATAGAAGCCGAGAGAGCCACGATCGGCGTGACTTAGTCACTGTGTAAACGTGGCGCTTGCGGCCAAGCTATGCTGACAGAAATGGAGTGGTGCATGATGTTATTATCGGCGGAAAGGAATTTTTTGGGTCTGGCGAGGAGGACACTGCTCAAAGAAACTCCAAAACACGATCAATCATCAAACTGTTTGCGATAACAAACCTTGCATTGGTTAAAAGTTTTTTCCATCTACCCAAAATCAACTGGAATCGGCCACCTTGACCAAATGGACAACTGTCCATTGATTGAGTCCCTTTACTATTAATCATGATAAATGCAGCACATCATGCTTGTTAGTACAACTACATACACTGTCAAAATAGTTGTGTACAAACAAAACATGAAATGTGGGCTATTTTTTTACAACTACTGTAATATGATTTTTCAGGTTTTTCAGTCATTAATATTGGTGTCTTATCACATTGTGATTAGCATTACAAACTCAAAAAGCCTGTTATTATGTGGATACAATTGACAAGAGGTTGAGGGTTTTCTAGTCTGTGCTTTTTTAGCGGTGGTTAAAGTAAAACTTTACTTTTTTTGCAATTTTGCCAATCATTCACAATCATGATTCTGTGTCAGCAGCATTCAGCTGCTGACACAGAATCGAGCTTACGGTTAATGCCGTAGCATGCCGTCGCAAGGCGATGTGTTACTAAGCCAGCTAACAGTCACTTAGTGTTTGCTCTTACATTAACAATGTTGCTAAAGCTTGGTTATCATACAGATTATGGAACGCAAATGAAGTATTATTGGCAGTTTTGAATGCATTTCTAGAGTGATTTAGAGACAAAATGGATTTCTCCAATTAGCAGCATTGCTAGCCACCTGGAAAAATCCTATTATTAGGGCCCGAGAAGCAAAAAGCTGCAAAGGCCCTATTGAAATTGCTTTGTTTATTATTATTCTCCCACTTTGATAGCATTTATGAGTCCCTTAACATCCATAAAAACTCACCAATGTTTGCAAGCGCATCAGGTCTGGTAAAAAATGTTATATTTTGGGGGTCCTGAAAGCGCAATTTTAAATTTAACACGGATGCGCTGCCTTAAATTTTTAGTAAAATTACCCCTTGCTACCAGAGTCACGTATCATCATGAAAACCGATGGAGACGTCCACAGTGAGAAGACGCAGATAAAAAGTCTCATGAAGCCCATCCATCCATCCATTTTCTACCGATTGTCCCTTCGGGGGCAGCGGGGGGTCACTGGAGCCTATCTCAGTTGTATTCGGGCGGTAGGCGGGGCACACCCTGGACAAGTTACCACCTCATCGCAGTGTTATCAAGCCATATTTGAAAATAAACAGGAAGTCGGCCATCTTGGTTATCTGTCAGCCAAAGTCCTTTAAGAAACTTTGACCAAATGAGCCACGGTTAAAATAAAAGATATTACACAGATGGGCGATGATAAATTGCGAAGGAAAAGTGCCTGCGTCATAGGATGTGGGCGTGGCATGGAGCCAAACTTTGATCTTTTAAACAAAACAAAACTTGAATAAGTTGGCTTGACATATTCAGATCTTAACCATAATTGGCACAAATTATAATAATGACACCTTGAATTGCCGTATGGGTCAGTACCTGTCTGTAGCCATTCATAGTGGGCGGAGCTTGGCGGTGAAAACTTCTCCTCGCCATCACCAGTCAAACTGTCATTACGTCCCTTTAGATAATCAAAGAGATACTAGACCAATGGTCCATGTTAAAATAGGAATACATTTTCCCTGTTCTATGGGATGTGGGTGGGGAATGGCATCACAAAACAAGTCATTAAGAACTCGGCTACACAAGTTCAGATTTGGATCATAATAGGTACAAATGATGACGATGACACCCTGAAGTGCTGGATTGGTCAGTAATTATTTGTACTTATTCATAGTGGGTAGAGCCTGGCAGTGAAGACTGATTCTCATCATCACTAATTGATCTGTCATTACGCCACATTAGATCAGTGCTTCTCTATATTGTTTTCTGTTACGCCTCCCCTTGAAAGAAGAAAACAGATTTATGCCCCCTTGGCCGCCACTATTGAAAACCTCAGGGGGGGTTTTTTTCACTTGTAATAAGTGCACCTTTGCATAACATTTAATGTTTATTAACATTAAATAAATAAAACTCAACTTAATTGTTTTTTTAGTCTGTAAAAATATTTGAATGTGTCAATTTGCCTGGAATTTTTTTTTTTACTTAAACTGGAAAATATTTTTGACAAACTTAAACCATTTGATTCTTATACATTCATTTTGATCAGCACAATTGATAATGGATAAAATATTTTTAACTTCTCTTCCAAATGTGCTATGGTTTGTTTATAAACTGTTCCACAAAATTGAAATATGAGCTGTCACACAAGTTTTAATAATACAATATATAACAAGCATGCACAGCACTGCCAAATATAAAAATGTCTAATACCATTTATTACTTTTTTTCAGTGTTCCTCCACCTTTACATGTGATTGGAACACTGGAACATCAAAATGTTGCTGCCTGGCATCAAACCATGTACTGTAACTATTCAGCTTACCATTCTCAGTTACGGTTGAGTCATGGCATCTTTGTATTCCCACTGCTATCTGGGTATTTTAACGGTACTATGAGTTAAAGTAACCTTATATACAGCTTTAAAGAGGAACATTATCACAATTTCAGAAGGGTTAAAACCCATAAAAGTCATTTCCCAGTGGCTTATTTTATTTTTCAAAGTTTTTTTCAAAATTTTCCCCATCATGGAATATCCCGAAAAAGGGCTTTAAGGTGCCTGATTTTCGCTATCTGTAGATCCACCCGTCCATTTTCCTGTGACGTCACATAGTGATGCCAATACAAACAACATGGCGGATAGAACAGCAAGATATAGCGACATTAGCTCGGATTCAGACTCGGATTTCAGGGGCTTAAGCGATTCAACAGATTACGCATGTATTGAAACGGATGGTTGGAGTGTGGAGGCAGATAGCGAAAACTAAATTGAAGAAGAAACTGAAGCTTTTGCGCGAATAGCTATTGAAGCTATTCTGCGATCGCCTTCTAACCAAAGATTGCATCTTTTGACCACTGGAGCAACTTAAATCCGTCGATTGGTAAGTGTTTGTTTGGCATTAAATGTGGGTGGAGGGAAAGCCTGGATGCAAATATAGCTACAAATGTACATACACCTAGCCTAAATAGCATGTTAGTATCGATTAGCTGGCAGTCATGCCATGACCAAATATGTCTGATTAGCACATAAGTCAAGAACATCAACAAAACTCACCTTTGTGATTTCGTTGACTTTATCGTTGGAAATGCATCTGCTTTGAGTGTTGCAGGATATCCTCACATTCTTGCCATTTCTGCCATGTTAGCATCGATTAGCATGCCGTGCTAATCGATACACACTCCACGTAAGACAACTTGAATCCGTCCCTGATGGTGTTGTTACACCCTCCGACAACACACCGACGAGGCATGATGCCTCCAAGGTACGGAAAACAGTCGAAAAAACGGATAATAACAGAGCTGATTTGACTTGTGTGTGTGTAATGTCTTTGAGAAAATGGCGGATTGCTTCCCATTGTAACGTCACGGGTGAAAGGTCATCACTCCGATAGCGAACAATTGAAAGGCGTTTAAATCGCCAAATTCACCCTTTTAGAGTTCTGAAATCGGTGAAAAAAACATATGGGCTTTTTTCTGCAACATCAAGGTATATATTGACGCTTACATAGGTCTGGTGATAATGTTCCCCTTTAAAAAAAAAAAAAAGATCAGTCTATTTTGTCTTTTGATTCATTTTAATAGACAATATGTTAAGGTTTCAAAAAATGAATCCAATTGCGGATCAGTAAATAGTATTTTTAATAACAAAAAATCACTGGAGAAAATAATTTAAGAGTAACAAAAGTCAGCTCCAGGAAGACGGGGTCAAAAAGTCTGTTCAGCATCTGAGGAAATACAAAAACAGGATTCAAATAAGGTTTCAGGGCAAAGGTCAGAATGATAGCGTTCAGGTTAGAGTGTACAACAGGCAACAGACGAACTGGCACTGGCTGGGTGGAGATCCAGGGTTTAAGTCAGGTTGTTGATTAGGTGTAGGTGGGCTTGGATGGCTGGCAGCACACCTGCAACTGACGACCAGGGAGAGACTTGCAGACACAAGAGGGTAAAAATAGGCAGGAGAACTGCCCTCATGACACAATAAGATACTCTAACTCATTCTTCTAAATCTTTTCTTGTTCATGTTCATAAACTGTTACACAAAGTTTGTATATTTGGTTAGTGTTGAAATATAATATAAAGTAAAGTTAAAGTACCGATGATTGTCACACACACACTAGGTGTGGTGAAATGTGTCCTCTGCATTTGACCCATCTCCTTGTTCACCCCCTGGAAGGTAAGGGGAGCAGTGGCCGCACCCGGGAATCATTTTTGTTGATTTAACCCCCAATTCCATTCCTTGATGCTGAGTGCCAAGCAAAAATGTAAGGGGTCCCATTTTTATAGTCTTTTGGGATGACTCGGACTAGTTTTAACAATACTAAATATAATACTTTATATAACAAGCACTGCCACCCTCACGACCCCGAGAAAGACAATGGATGGAAATATAGGAATGGCTAATATAATTTGATACATTATTTCTAATGCTTCTCAAACTTTCTTCACACATAATTTGGCCGCTAGAACACTAACATGTCTGTGACTCGCGTCACACCATGTAACTATTCAGTAACATTCCCAGTTACAGTTGAGTCCCGACATCTTTATATTACCATTGCTAACTGGGTACTATGAGTCACAGTAACCTTGTATATAGCTTTAAAAAGCCAAAGATCAGTTTGTGTTATTTTCTTACTTAAAATAGCAACGTATCTAGGTGTCTTTAAATCATTTGTACTTTCTGCCACTATCAGAAGTTTACCTAGTCTCTAGAGATGCGCGGTTTGCCGTCTCATCCGCGGATAAACCGCGGGTCGGGCGGTTGACATGATGAAAAAATTGACTTTAATTAGATTCGGGCGGGTGGCGGTTGAACCATCCGGAAATATTTGATATGCATGGTCCTGAGATCGGTATCCTTTGCCATTCGAAGTGCCATTTAAGACCTGTGACATAAAGCGAAGAAGACAATAAGAGACACTATTATTCTCCTGGGTGACTGCCGGTAGTCACCCAGATAATAAGTATTAGGGCGTGCTATGAACCCATTGGCTTTGTCAAACAGATGTACAATCTGCTTGTCAGTCCAGCATCATGTTGTGTGTGGCTTCTGTGGCAACACACACACGAGACTGCAAGGCATACTGGGTGACACAGAGTACACTAATTGTTGTGATATAAACAATTTTAACACTCTTAGCAATATGCGCCACGCTGGGAAGCCACACCAATTAAGAATGACAAACACATTTCGGGAGAACATCCTCACAGTAACACAACATAAACGCAACACAACAAATACCCATAATCCTTTGTATTCATGACACTTCCTGACTATTTTATACACCCCGCTAGCAGCAAACCCCGCCACCCCCGCCAACCCCCGTGCGTCGGTAAAGTGGGCAGGGTTGGGGGCGCGGTGGTGTAAAATATATTCAGGAAATGTCACGGATACAAAGGATTCTGGGTATTTCTTGTGTTGCGTTTATGTTGTGTTACTGTGAGGATGTTCTCCCGAAATGTGTTTGTCAATCTTGTTGGGTGTGGCTTCACAGCGTGGCGCATATTAGTAAGTGTTAAAGTTGTTGATATCACAACCATCAGTGTACTCTGTACCACCCAGTATGCCTTTCAATCTTGAACGTGTAATTGCGGAAGCTACACACAACATGTTGCCAGACCAACAACTGGTTCGTACATGTTGTTGAAGGTGTCTAAGGCAATGGCTTCACAGCACGCCCATATTCTTGTAATCAGGATGAATGCTATTGGATAGTCGCGGGAACGTTAGCAGCTCCAATTGTCATCATTACTCTGTGAAACAGGTTTAAATAGCTCTGTGAGTGGTAAAGGCGGACAACCTCTGATGTATTTCAGCGGGCGGTTGGCGGGCGGGTACGGTCCTGATAAAATGTTGGTTCGGGTGGACGGCGGGTGGATGATGACTCTGGTGATGCGGATGATATAATTGCCTATCCGCGCATCTCTACTGGTCACTGTTGTGTAACTGAGCAAGACCCTCACCAAACCGGGCGTTATAGCTCGGTTGGTAGAGTGGCCGTGCCAGCAACTTGAGGGTTCCAGTTTCGATTCCTGCACCCGCCATCCTAGTCACTGCCGTTGTGTCCTCGGGCAAGATATTTTACCCGCCCTCTACCAGTGCCACCCAAACTGGTTTAAATGTAACATAGATATCGGGTTTCACTATGTAAAGCACTTGGAGTCACTAGAGAAAAGCGCTACATAAATATAATTCACTTCACTTCACTCACCTATTACCTGTCACTCACAGCCACCAACTCCAATGTATACGTTTCTCAATGTAAAATGTGTGGAGACAGTTGTCCATATGCAAACCACAAATGGATGAACCTACTGATCTATGCCACAAAGCTACAGATCTATGCAAGCCATCCACTAATCCGTGCTATGAACCTCCTATAGCTTGATACAAAGTTACAAGCGTTGTTCCAAGCCGACCAGTGATCTATGCTGGTGTGATTTGATGATGAAGATGTGCGGAATGCCCGCGCCATTGACAATAATGTCAATAAATTCCTACAGCCGGGCAACGCGCATTCCAAAGTAGCGCCGCACATACTTTCATATAGCGGGCTGCCTTTCTGCTGGGGGCGGGGGCCGAGGTGAATGTGGCCTTTGAGAATCGGGGTTTGGGGGGGGGGAGCAAACATGTAGCCGGCAGCTCTCGCCTGGGAAAAGAACATCCAGAGAGAGTGGGGCGTCTTCACAGCGACAGCCTGAGCAAACAACCTGAGAGGGCTGCATGAGAGCTGGAGAGCCACCTTGCTTTCAACTCTCGACGGGCTTCTGATGATAAGATATGATCCAACACAATTGTTGTACACCAACAGTTTCCATGTGCAAACACTTTTTTTTACGATTAATTTACTGTATGATTTATAACAAATGTCCTCGAATTAAAAGTAGCTTCTTTTAAATTGCTGACAATAAATCCACCTTAATGTCGGTGAAATGAGTATTGTTCATAAAGTTACAAGCTTTAGGACGTTCCATTATGGTTGATTCTGCAAAAGGTATAGTTTACATTAAGGCAGTTGTTGGGTCCACTTGGGGGGCTACAGGGGTAGTGTCTAGGAGGGCTTTGCTAGTTTGTTTACGCAGCGGTCCAATCCTGACTAACGTCCACAGATGAGGGCTTTGAGTGTTTTACCCGGCGGATTAACTATTGTGCCCGCCGAGCACCGCTAGTCCCGCCCTCGCCTCACGACCCTGATCTGCCACCCACGGCACCCGGCACCCAAGGGGGTCTAAACCCAGATTAGGACGCCTCATTTAACCAGAGACCATTCCAGATTTGGTTTTGTATATTTGGACCGACTCAGTCAACGAGAAATGAACGGATGAGCGTGGTGTTAACGTTAGCGGGCTTTGTTTGCACTTTTCACGCTAAGCTAGGCTAACTCTGGAGGGAACTGGCACAGGTGCCAGGCGGTGTCACGGAACGAGTTGGGTAAGTTTGTTCTGGTAATGTGCTGCAAAAGTGTAAAGCGGCTCACAGGTTGAGAGGTGCCAACTGTAAAAGTAGTCCACTTCCACATCCACAGAGGGAACAATGGAGCCAACGCTGCCTTCATTCATTCCGCAGCTGGCGGCCAAACAAACCCGCTTCCAAAAAGAACGCCACATTCCGTGCACACACACACACACACACACACACACACACACACACACACACATGCACACACGCACACACACAACCAAGCAGCCTTCTTGCCCCAGAGAGAGTGATCAAAATCATTAGAGGCCCAGTTGAGGAGGGTTTGAGCTCAGACTTCTTTGTGAGACCACCTGTTGTCACTCTCCTATTGTATTGAACAGCCCTGCAAGGGGATTTGGACCCGGTACTCCGGGTTTAAAGGTCATACCAGTACATAATACACTCCGATCCTTAACCGACTCTTTTGTAAACCCTGTTGATTTTGAGCTAACCAAGATATGCATGCACAGTGAAACACCGCACATGCTGCAGGTATTTTGGGTGCTCCAACATGTCGACATGTACAGCAGATATTTCTGGGGGACGAGAAGAAGAGTTAATTACAGTAGAATCCAGCGAGCAGGCCTCAGCCAAGCCCGCTCGCTTTGCTATTAAAGTAAACCACAGCCGCACGTGTCTACAAGTCCTGGTTGTTTTCTTACCTCCATAAAGTCGTACGTGGAGGCGTTTTGCAACTAAATAATGAACTGAGTTAAAGTATTAACTGCTTGTTGATAATTTAGCTCATGTACAAATTGGCGTACGATGGACCATCTCATTCCACTCCTCCCTTTGACAGGTTTTAACATTTGGCCTGATAGACCTCATGTGTTTAAAAATTAAATCTTACCCACAGTAAAATTACATACATGTATATTTTGGGGAGTGATTCTGGTCAATGACCTCTAATTAAACATTGATTTGATAAACAAGGACCATTTATGTATATTGATTGATTGATTGATACTTTTATTAGTAGATTGCACAGTTCAGTACATATTCTGTACAATTGACAACTAAACGGTAACACCCGTGACGTTTTTCAACTTGTTTAAGTCGGGGTCCACGTTAATCAATTCATGGTACAAATATATACTATCAGCATAATACAGTCATCACACAGGTTAATCATCATAGTATATACAATGAATTATTTACATTATTTACAATCCGGGGGGTGGGATGAGGAGCTTTGGTTGATATCAGTACTTCAGTTATCAACAATTGCATCAACAGAGAAATGGACATTGAGACAGTGGAGGTCTTACAACCCAATGCAAACAAGCTTCCTTATATGTGAACGGGACTCTCGCTGCTGAGTTGGACCCGCTTTGGACTGGACTCTCGCGACTGTGTTGGATCCATTGTGGATTGAACTTTCACAGTATCATGTTAGACCCGCTCGACATCCATTGCTTTCCTCCTCTCTAAGGTTCTCAAAATCATTATTGTCACAGACGTCCCACTGGATCATTATTGTCACCGATGTCCCACTGGGTGTGAATTTTCCTTGCCCTTATGTGGGCCTACCGGGGATGTCGTGGTGGTTTGTGCAGCCCTTTGAGACACTAGTGATTTAGGGCTATATAAGTAAACATTGATTGATTGATTGATATATCACACATCATGTATCACACATCATGTATCACACATCATGTATCACACATCATGTGTCACACATCATGTATCAAACATCATGTATCACACATCATGTATCACACATCATGTATCACACATCATGTATCAAACATCATGTATCACACATCATGTATCACACATCATGTATCACACATCATGCATCACACATCATGTATCAAACATCATATATCACACATCATATGTCACACATCATATATCACACATCATGTATCACATATCATGTATCACACGTCATGTATCACACATCATGTATCACACATCATGTATCACACGTCATGTATCACACATCATGTGTCACACATCATATATCACACATCATGTATCAAACATAATGTATCACACATCATGTGTCACACATCATATATCACACATCATGTATCACACGTCATGTATCACACATCATATATCACACGTCATGTATCACACATCATATATCACACATCATGTATCACACGTCATGTATCACACATCATATATCACACATCATGTATCAAACATCATGTATCACACATCATGTATCACACATCATGTATCACACATCATGTATCACACGTCATGTATCACACATCATATATCACACGTCATGTATCAAACATCATGTATCACACATCATGTATCACACATCATGTATCACACGTCATGTATCACACATCATGTATCACACGTCATGTATCACACATCATATATCACACATCATGTATCACACATCATGTATCACACATCATGTATCACACATCATGTATCACACATCATGTATCACACGTTATGTATCAAACATCATGTATCACACATCACGTATCACACATCATGTATCACACGTCATGTATCACACATCATGTATCACACATCATGTATCACACATAATGTATCACACGTCATGTATCACACATCATGTATCACACATCATGTATCGCACATCATGTATCACACATCATGTATCAAACATCATGTGTCATACATCATATATCACACATCATATATCACACATCATGTATCACACATCATGTGTCACACATCATATATCACACATCTTATATCACACATCATGTATCACACATCATGTATCAAACATCACGTATCACACATCATGTGTCACACATCATGTATCACACGTCATGTATCACACATCATGTATCACACGTCATGTATCACACATCATATATCACACATCATGTATCACACATCATGTATCACACATCATGTATCACACATCATGTATCACACATCATGTATCACACGTTATGTATCAAACATCATGTATCACACATCATGTATCACACATCATGTATCACACATCATGTGTCACACATCATATATCACACATCATGTATCACACATCATATATCACACATCATGTATCACACATCATGTATCAAACATCATGTATCACACATCATGTGTCAAACATCATGTATCAAACATCATGTATCACACATCATGTATCAAACAGCATGTATCACACGTCATGTATCACACATCATGTATCGCACATCATGTATCACCCATCATGTATCACACATCATATATCACACATCATGTATCACACATCATGTATCAAACATCATGTATCACACATCATGTGTCACACATCATGTATCACACATCATGTATCACACATCATGTATCACACATCATGTATCACACATCATATATCACCGGCGTGGCGCGGTGGGAGAATGGCCGTGCGCAACCCGAGAGTCCCGGGTTCAAATCCCACCTAGTACCAACCTCGTCACGTCCGTTGTGTCCTGAGCAAGATACTTCACCCTTGCTCCTGATGGGTGCTGGTTGGCGCCTTGCATGGCAGCTCCCTCCATCAGTGTGTGAATGTGTGTGTGAATGGGTAAATGTGGAAGTAGTGTCAAAGCGCTTTGAGTACCTTGAAGGTAGAAAAGCGCTATACAAGTACAACCCATTTATTTATTTATTTATATACTATATATATATATATATATATATATATATATATATATATATATATATATATATATATATATATATAATGTCTTGATTGGATTATCCAGAGAATAGTGCTCGATACCGTGGTAGAGCGCAATATGTAGGTGTGGGAAAAATCACAAGACTACTTCATCTCTACAGAACTGTTTCATGAGGGGTTCCCTCAATCTCCTGATGATTGAGGGAACCCCTCATGAAACAGTTCTGTAGAGATGAAGTAGTCTTGTGATTTTTTCCCACACCTACATATATATATATATATATATATATATATATATATATATATATATATATATATATATATATATATATATATATATATATATATATATATATACATATATATATATATATATATATATAAATATGTATCCAACCACCAAAAAAAGACATGGACACACATAACACATACAAATCCTTAATGACACCCATTTCAATCCATTACAAAGCATGATGGGAAAAATGCAAAACACTCTCCACACTTATCCATGTTTGGAACATTTTAGCTGCTAAATATTTCTGATTGATTACAAAAATTTAAGGAGATTGTGACTGAAGTAGACAAGGTAGAGGTCGAACACACACACACACACACACACACACACACATATATATATATATATATATATATATATATATATATACAAGTATATATAAATGTGTATATATATATATATATACATATATATATATATATATATATGTATATGTGTGTGTGTGTGTGTCTGTATGTATATATCAATCAATCAATGTTTATTCATACAGCCCTAAATCACAACTGTCTCAAAGGGCTGCGCAAGCCACCACGACATCCTCGGTTCAGAGCCCACATAAGGTAAAGAAAAAACTCACAACCCAGTGGGATGTCAATGTGAATGACTAGGGGAGACCGGATGCAATGGACGTCGAGTGGGTCTTACATAATATTGTGAAAGTCCAGTCCATAGTGGATCTAACATAATAGTGAGAGTCCAGTCCATGGTGGGACCAGCAGGAGACCATCCCGAGCAGAGATGAGTCAGCAGCGCAGAGATGTCTCCAACCGATGCACAGGGAAGCGGGCCACCCTCGGGTCCCGAATCTCGACAGCCAACACTTCATCCGTGGCCACCAGACCTGTGTCCCCCGCACCACCCTCCACAAGGGAGAGGGAAGGCAGAGGAGAAACGAAAAGAAACGGCAGATCAACTGGTCCAAAAAGGGGGTCTATGTAAAGGCTAGAGTATACAAATAAGTTTTAAAATAGGACTTAAATGTTTCTACTGAGGTAGCATCTTGAACTGTTACCGGGAGGGCATTCCAGAGTACTGGAGCCCAAATAGAAAACGCTCTATAGCCCGCAGACTTTTTTTGGGCTATGGGAATCACTAATAACGCAGATTCCTTGCCGGGACATATGGTACAATACAATGAGCAAGATAGGATGCAGCTACACCGTGTAGTATTTTATACGTAAGTAGTAAAAATTTAAAGTCACATCTTAAGTGCACAGGAAGCCTGTGCAGGTGAGCCAGTTTAGGCGTAATATGATCAAACTTTCTTATAAGTTTGATCATATGTGTATTTCTATATATATATATTTTTTTTTATTTTTATTTTGTGTAATTTTTTTTCCAGATCCAATTGTTTTGTTATTTTTTTAATACGTAATTTCTGATTTCTGGGCTATAGAGCACACGGGTATTGAAGTCGCACCCACCAAATTTTAGAAGAAAAAAAAATGTTTCTATATATTAGCCATCTGTGCCAAAATTCATAGATATATACAATATATCTTATATTGAGTAAGAATGTATTTACAAACCGGACTCACTAGCTGCACAAGCTAGCTTTCCAATTAAATAAAGAGACTCAATAATTTCATGATGACGTTTTGGTGAATTTACTGAGGAATTTGTGAAAGTAAAAAAATACAAAAAGAATGCCATTGTAGGCTAATAAAACTAAGACACAGAATTGTTTTAGGTATATTGCAAAACTTACAAACGTTGCTTGAGGGATGAATATAAAACTATTTCGAGCAGAAATGCTAAATACAGTGAGCAAATTCTTCCAAAAGATCGCACCATGGCACACACAACAACACACATTTTCAGTGTCTTTGTCAGCGTAATATGAAAATATTTATGGAATATAAATTATTACAGCCGTGAGCAAAGAAAAATTAATAAAAGCATGGGGAAAAAAAATATATTCCGGTAAATAAAAAATGTATTTTGTGTATTAAATTGATCTCAAAGACTCTTCCAAAAGTGATTTATTATTATCAATAAAATAAAAAAGTGCATAACGTAACTTTACCGAACTGCAACATTTTTTTTTATAAAATCAGTAAAAAAAAAAAACTTTCCAGGCCTGCAGCAAAATGTAAAGGGATTTTTGGTCACAAGACACAGTTGAAAACATTATGTGAAGGAAGTTGACCATTGTGAAATTCTACTAGAAGTAAAATGTCCACATTCAGATGCATTTTAATGTAATCAAAGTAGAGTAGACAGTCAAACAAGCAGTCCATTATGACGAATTTGTGTATTTATGTTTTAACGCGTTGTATGTTTGAGTAAAAGGTGAAGGTGTGTGAGTGTGCGTGCGTGTGTGTATGTGTGTGTGTGTGTATGGACTACAGTGGAGGCCTTTAAAAGGAGAGGCCCCACCTCAATGTGAGTGGACTTTATTTTCCAGTGTGCTGAAAGGGCGCCCTGTGGCGCTCCAGCAGGGTTACCGGCCTTGACCATCCCAGTAATAACGATTTGTAATGATTTGTAGTAATAACACGTTAGCAGAGGGAGCGTTTAGTCTTATCAAATAAACAATCCAGAGACACGCTGTCCCCCCTTTTATACAATATATGCACATAGGGGGTCCTCATGTTACCACATCCCGTGTGCTTGACGCACTCCCCTTGATAATTCATACTGGGCAAAAATCTAACTAAATGCTGCTCACTTTTGGGTTTTTTTGTTCAACTTTTTCACCTTCATCTTCTGATGGCAGTGTGTCAAAGAAAGTGAAGGTGAAAGATCAATGAAATTATACACAGTCAAATGTTGAGAACGTGTTGAAATCAACATTGGTTACATGAGAGGTATGTACTGTGTGTGTGCGTATGTATGTATGTATGTATGTATGTATAAATATATATATATATATACCGTGCATTACCAAGTAAACGCCCTTGGGCAAATAACCGCCCATGTCCTAATTGCCGCCCGGGGTCCAAGTCCATTTTGTGAATTAAACGCCTCTTCCTAATAATAGCCAATGTATAGCGGTACACCACAACTGATGGACGGGAATACTTTAAGGGGGAAGAAGAACAGAAAGTTTGACTTAACGTTCAAGCTAGCGGTTGTGAAGTATGCGGAGCAGAATTCTGTTTTGGCAGCGGCCAGGCAGTTTAACGTTGACCCGAAACGTGTACGCGAATGGAAACAAAAAGGGAGAACTACTATCTCAGTCGGCTATCGATGGAAAATGGGCTCGCTGGTGGAGGTAGGAAAAAAGTGAGCGACGAGCTTGATGCTAATTTGTGTCAGTGGATACATCATGTTCGTGGACTGAACCACCGTGTGTCCCGCAAAATGATCCGTATTAAGGCCAAGGAGTAGTATGCCACTGCGAGTGACACGAGAGACACCAGGGTGGTGTTTGGTGCAACGAGTGGCTGGCTTAAACGATTCCTGCGTCGGAACAATATTACCCTCAGGAGGAGAACAACTGTTGCACAGAAGAATACTCCCGTCGAGAAAGTTGTCAATTTCCTCATTTTCTCTACTAAACAGATAGAAGCCAAGAAAATCCAGCCCAAGAATATCATCGCCATGGATGAAACAGCCGTCTGGTTTGACATGGTTGGTTTTAGTACGGTCAATGAGAGGGGCGCCCGCTCCATCTGCCTCAAAACCACCGGCCACGAGAAGGCATGCGTCACGGTGGCTCTTGCAGCCAAAGCAGACGGGACAAAGTTGAAGCCTTACATTGTGTTTCAAGGTGCTGTTTGTGATTTAAAGGCTATGCAGAGCATCCCCGGGGTGATCATAGCTTCCTCCAAGAATGGCTGGTTTAATGATGACTGGACAAAGGATTGGCTCCAGAGGGCAGTGGGGAAATTTCACCTCGGACCGAGGCTACTTGCATGGGACTCGTACCGATGCCATATCAGCGAGGCCACGAAGGCAGAGCTCAAAAAGGGCTACAACCTGTTATAAATGGAGGTTGCACAAAGTACCTGCAGAGCACCGATGTTGTGTGGAATGGCCCTTTTAAAGCGCAGCTCTGTGACTACTCTGATAACTGGATGGCTGGTGATAAAGAGAAGACCTACACCAAGTCAGGGAACCTGAGAGCCCCTTCCCGCCGCTTGCTGGTCGACAGGGTCCTGGGAGCCTGGGATGCTCTGGATCGGGACACTCTGATCAACTCATTTAAGGTAGGCTGGCTGGATGTGTGTATGTGTGTGTGTGCGTGTGTTGCAAACAGTAGCCATAGCTGATTGTTGCTTTCTGGTATCCTACAAGGTGTGTGGGCTGACGGCAGCTGATGGGAGTGAAGACCAACTCATTTACTGCCATGGAGGGACAGCCATGTCAGGCGGGCAGAGAGATGCTGTTGAGGGCTAGACAGCAGGGTGCTGCTGTGGTTCAGGAAGAGGAGGAAAGTGATAAGGAACAGCAGTTCCTCAATGAACTTGTGATTGAAGAGTAGGATGATGAAGAGGGGGGTGAGGGAGAGGAGGGGGAGGAAGAGGAGGAAGAAGAAGGGGAGGAGGAGGATGATGATGAGTGGGTTTGAGTTGTATTTGGGGTTGCGTTTGCTGCAGTATTATTGTTTTGATGGTTTTATAGAGTACTTGGTACCATGATTTAATTTTTCCTGTATGTTGCTTTATTTAAAACTTGTAATACTGTAGCCTTTATTTTATCTAAGTGACACTATTATTGTTCTGTTTTGATGGTGGGTTTTATACTTGAGTACTTGGTACCATAATTGTATTTTTCCCGGTAGGCTGCTTTATTTACAACCTTTTTTTATTTTCAGTATTGGTATTCTATTTGACAATTGTTGCACTACTGCCATGTTGAGGCCTTGTTGATCTGTTGTCTTTTGATAGTCTTGTTTTTTTGTTTGTATGTTTACAATAGCTTTTACATTTAAAGTTTTTTATACGAAAAAAAATACTGGACAGTTACCATTGCAACCAAATAATGGCCTGGGGCAGGCTGGTGCAAAAAAAGAAAAAAAAAAGACTTGTGCAAATAACCGCCTGCTTCTTTTAAACGCCCGTCTCCAAAAATAATTTTGGGAAATAAACGCCCGGGCTACTCTTTGGTAATATACGGTATATATATATATATATATATATATATATATATATATATATATATATATATATAGACAGGTCTGAGGGGTTCCCTCAATCTCCTGACGATTGAGGGAACCCCTCAGACCTGTCAGACCTGTCATCCCTCAACAAGCGCAGTGAAATTATATCAGCATGCCGTCACGGACGGAAACACCTCCTAGGTAACACATGAGCCAATCACCACGCCCCTACGCCTGCCTGTACCTACCCACTATGTGCCCTATATAAACCATTGTATGTGAATGCTTCCATTAAAATCTCCTGACGATTGAGGGAACCCCTCATGAAACAGTTCTGTAGAGATGAAGTAGTCTTGTGATTTTTCCCACACATACAAATTGCGCTCTACCACGGTATCGAGCACTATTCTCTGGTTAATCCAATTAAGACATTTTCTCTGGTTAATCCAATTAAGACATATATATATATATATATATATATATATATATATATATGTCTTAATTGGATTATATATATATATATATATATATATATATATATATATATATATATATATATATATGTCTTAATTGGATTAACCAGAGAATAGTGCTCGATACCGTGGTAGAGCGCAATTTGTATGTGTGGGAAAAATCACAATATATATCTAGCCTACACATATATAGCCTATACTTATGTATGTGTACTGTGGAGGGGGGCGTGGCCTGCGGGCCTGCCGTGGCGCAGGGTGTGTAAGGACCGGCCTCGATGACAGCGACAGGTGAGAGGATGGTCCAAGTGAGCCTTGTTATTTAATCACATGTTGCCTTTATTAGCAGCAGCCGGTACGAGACACATTGTTGGCGTTGGGAGCTAAACCAGACAGCTGAAAAGCAATTCCATTCTGTTGTGTTTAAATAAAAAAAACACGGTATTCAAATTGTCTACCGGGCTCAAGGAGGATCTTTTGGACTCAGGAGAACCCTCACGGCAAAGAGACCTTTTACAGTGGCGCACAACGTACCTGAGTGGCGAAAATGGAAGCCAACCCCCTGGCAGCAGTAGCGCGGGCTCTCGCAGAGGTGACAGCGGCCAGTCAACACCAGATACAACTCCAGCTGGCCCGGCAGACCCAAATCGTGCAGGCGATGGCGGACGGGGTTGGAGTGACACCGCCAACAACGGCGGCGGTCTCCGTCCCACGCATGGGGAAGACCGAAGACCTCCAGGTGTTTATTGACATCTTTGAGGCCATGGCGGCAGCATGCGGGTGGCCTAAAGAAGAATGGGGAGTGCGTCTACTGCTGCTGCTGGCGGGGGAGACGCAGCGGGCGGGGCTTGGCCTGCCGGCAGCCTCCCACGTGTGCTTCCCGAACCTAAGGCAGGCAGTGCTGGACCGGCTGCCCCGCCGAGGACCACCGACGCCGGTTCCGGACGATGCGCCTTGGGCCAGATGATTGCCCGTTCGTGTTGGGACAGCAACTTCGGGGGTACGGCAACGCGCTGGCTGCAGCTGGGCGAGGGCGACATCCAGGTGATGGAGCATCTGGTCCTGGAGCAGTTCCTGGAGGCCATCCCGGCGCAGACATCGGCCTGGGTGCGGTACCACCGCCCACGAGACCTGGCCGCTGCAGTGACGTTGGCAGAGGACCACCTGCTGGTGTAGCACGAGGCATGGAGGGAGGAGAGGGAGGAGAAGACTGCCCAGCACCGGCACAGCGCAGGACGAGCGCAACTGACTATTTTTCTTTTATTGGATCTGCTAGGCAGGTCCCCACGCGCCCAGCACCAATACCGCGCAGGCCGCGCGCACAATGAGGGGAGGCAGCACTGCCGGTCCTGCGGCAGCACACAACAGACACTTTTTCTTGTGCTGCCTTGCAGGTCCTGGCTGCTGCGGATACAGTGCTTCCCACGCAGACGGCCCCTCAAACGCCTGGGCAGGCGTGCTGGAGGCGCGGACAGCCCGGTCATGTGCGTCAAGGACCTCCACGTGTGGAGGTGAGGCAGGTGATCCGGGTTGCCGACCCTCCGGTGCCCTTCCCCGGGACATACTCTATGCCGGTAAGGATACAAGGGGAGTACACACCGGGCGATGGTGGATTTGGGCTGCGAGCAGTCCATGATGAACTAGAACCTGGTTCGACCCGGGGTTTTGAGGCAGGCAGTACGGGTGAAAATTAGATGTGTTCATGGGGATGTGCACAATTACCCTGTGGTGCCGGTGGAAATTCAATACGGCAGACAAAAGCACAGTGTCAAGGTTGCTGTAAATGCGCACCTTACGCACCCCTTAATCCTCGGTACCAATTGGGCGGGGTTCAATAATTTAGTGACGCAGTAAGTAGGGGTGCGTTCACAACCAGTGGGAAAGGGGAATATCTGCGCAGTTCTCAGCGGCGATGCGGGTTCATCCAACACTGCCGAGGGGGAACCCCGACTGGCACCCAACGGAGGATTTTTCCCTCGAGCAGTCTTGGGATGATACTCTGCCCGCGGCCTTGGGACCAGGTGAGTTTTATCGATGGTCAGCTGGTGCGCCCGGGAACAGCGCGAGTATTCCTTCACTTATCAGTCATTAGAGATAGATTATACAGAGCTAGTCATGATACTCAAACAGGAAAGGAGATCACCCATTTGTTGGTGCTGAAACGCCATCGGGAAATGGTTTTCCAGGTGGCGCACGTTCACCCCATGACCGGACTTATGGGGTATGATAAGACACTCCACCGGGTAATGGTCCGTTTCTATGGGCCAGGCATCCGGGCAGATTTGCTCTGTTGGTGCGCGGCTTGCCCGGACTGCCAGCTGGTCAATCCAGCAGCTACCCACAGGGCACCTTTGCGCCCATTACCACTCATTGAGGTCCCGTTTGAGCGGGTTGGCATGGACCTTGTCGAACCATTTCACCCGAGCAGACAGGGATATCATTTTGCGCTAGTCTTGGTGGATTACGCAACTCGTTATCCCGAAGCACTGCTGCTGCGCTCCATCTCTGCAAAGAGTGTAGATCAAGCGCTATTTCAGGTCTTCTCCCGAGTCGGAATCTCGAAAGGGATTCTGACTGACCAGGGCAAGTCCTTTATGTCACGCATGATAAAGTAAAAGAGCTGTATGGATTATTGGGGATCAAATCCATTCGGACCAACGTCTACCATGAATTGATTAACGTGGACCCAAATTAAACAAGTTGAAAAACGTATTCGGGTGTTACCATTTAGTGGTCAATTGTACGGAATTTGTACTGAACTGTGCAATCTCCTAATAAAAGTTTCAATCAATCAAACCCCCTTCGAACCGATGGGTTGGTGGAGCGGCTGAATAGGACGTTGAAATCCATGATCCGTAAGTCCGTGCAATCCGGGGAGTTGCCCAGGCCTCGATGAGGTTTTCCCCCTTTGAATGATTATACGGCAGGAAGCCACGCAGGGTTTTAGACCTCATTACGGAAAGCTGGGAGTAAGGTCCAAGCCACAGCAAAAATTAAATACAATACGTTTTGGACCTCAGAGCAAAACTCCACACGGTGAGGCACTTGTCACACGAGAATTTGCTCCAGGCCCAGGAACGTCAGCAGCGCTTGTATAACGGGGATGCAGGTAAGGAAATTTTCACCGGGAGAGAAAGTGCTTGTATTTCTCCCGACATCCAGCTCTAAATTACTCGCAAAGTGGCAAGGACCCTTTGTGGTCACAAGGCGAAAGAGTGATGAGGTCCGGCGTTCAGAGAGGGGCGGAGACACCCAAATTTACCACCCCAACCTCCTGAAAGCATGGTGACAACGGTCGAGGAGAAAGAATAGCTCGGGCCGGAGATCCCGCGCTCCGCCCAGCCCTCCCTTCTCCTCTGTGACAATCAGCTCACGTTAGCACAGAGAGCGGATGTTGCTCGATGCCTGATGCCCCGGGTCGACGAACTCTTGGATCAGCTTGGCAGAGCTAATTTTTTCACGACACTGGATTTGACCAAGGGCTACTGGCAGATTCTCTTGTCAACAGAGTTCAAGGAAAAAACGGCATTTTCCACTCCAGAAGGTTTGTACCAATTTGTGACACTTCCGTTCGGCTTGTTCGTTGCGCCCGCCCTTGTACCAGCGCCTCATGGACTGGGTGCTGCGCCCTCACGCTCCATACGTGGCCGCCTATCTGGATGGAGGCATTTGCGGCCTGCCCATCCCCCAAGACAAAAAAAGAGGTGATGCAGTTTTTGGGGCTGGCAGGTTACTACTAGAGGTTCATACCCCGGTTCAAGGACCTGACCAGCACACTAACTGACCTCACCCGAAAGGGTGTGCTAGATCTGGTCCTGTGGATGGAGCAGTGCCAGCAGGCATTTGAGAAGGTGAAGAAGGCCCTTTGTGAGGAGCAGGTCCTGCACATGCCTGATTTTTTTTCCCATTCTGTCTGCAGGCTGACGTGAAGGCTGGGAGCTGTCTTGTCACAGCCGATGGGGGGCGTCGACCGCCCCATTCTGTGCATCAGCCGGAAGCTCTCCGATCAGGCGAAGAGGTCCAGCACCGTGGAGAGGGAGTTCATAAACGTTGCTTATGGGTCCATTCTGAGCATAATCAAAGGTCATTGGCCTGAATAACTCACATTGTCCACTTAATGATGACAAAAGGGTGCAACCATCACGACAGATAAAGATGATATCTTAGAACAGATGATTCTCAAATTGCGGTACGGGGCCTCCATCTAGTGGTACACCAGAAGAAGTTTGTAAATATGTACAGTACTCTATATGGAGTATCATGGTTGATGACGTTCATGGAGAGTGTGTAATCTTACAGTGGCCAAAAATATTAAATATACTTTTTTTAATAAAACCTCTGCCTTGTTTTTTATGAACACTTGGGCCTACTACGCTACTGTATTTTGATATTGGTCGTTATGGTGGTGCTTGGAGGGCCAAGTGTTTTCTCAGGTGGTACTTGGTGAAAAAATGTTGATAACCACAGTATTAGAACATGCAAAAGGGTTGTGGAGAGGCGGAGCCGGCGGTCCAACAGAAAGGCAGGGCACGCCAAGATGGCGACGAGGAAGCAGGAACGGCAAGCGAGCAGCGAGGGGAGGCGCATCGGGAGCGAAGCCATAATGAAGATCAGGTGCGTGAATCGCGCACCTGGGGACAATCTTATAATCCTCTCACACTGTTTAAAAGGGTGACGGCTGTGGACGTCGGGGAGAGAGGCGGAGAGACTGGAAGGAGCCAAAGTGAAGATGACGCGGAGTGAGAGAGAAGGAGAGCCCGAGACGGACGACGAGCGAGCGAAAAAGAGGACCTAAAAAGTGACCTGGACTGAGGTTTTTGAGAAAATAAACAAAGTCACAACTCTGCTCAAAGATGCCTCTGTTTGATGGTCTATGGAACCCGCACGACAGCGAGAGACTGTCACAAGGATCTTAACCTGTTAACAAAAAAACTACAGATTTTACGGTAAAATAACAAATAATGGCCAATTTTGTGTTGCCAGTCAGCGTCTTTGGAGGTGAAGGAAGCCGGAGTACCCGGAGAGAACCTACGCAGTCACAGGGAGAACATGCAATCACCACACAGAAAAACCCCTAGCCGGGGAATCGAACCCAGAATCCTCTCACTGTGAAGCAAGAGCAGTAAACACTGCTACACTGTATCTAGTATCTGCAAAGCACCTCTGTTTCTAAGACATATGAGCAGTACATGAGGATTTTACCTTGAAAGTATTTGTACAACCTTTCACCTGCAATTCACAACACGGCCTTCCGCGTCATGTTCCTTCAAGCGAGCTATGAAAAACTAGCCTTAAGTTGCGAGCCAAAAGTTAACTATCGGCTAAAGCTTTGACACAAACCCGTAAAACAATTAAGGAGTGCTGTAGATTTAAATGTACAATCTGCAAAATCTTTAATTTAGACAGGATTATACCGTACATTTTGGAATATTTCCATGCTTAAATTACAGTATTTGCAAATGCAAGTTGTGTGTGTTGTACGTGTTCTAACCATCGTCATTTAGGTTATCTACTGTTTCTTGATTTGCAGGAATCCACTGCACTTACTACTGTGATAAACCATTGATTTTACGCTGTTTTACGGTAGCATAAAACATTAGCATGCTAACGTTAGCTTGTTATAATTGGAAAAGTCATGTCTCAAAAGTGTTAAAGGGGAACATTATCACGATTTCAGAAGGGTTAAAACCAATAAAAAATCAGTTCCCAGTGTCTTATTTTATTTTTTGAAGTTTTTTTCTAAATTTTACCCATCGTGGACTATCCCGAAAAAAGGCTTTAAAGTGCCTGATTTTCGCTATCTGTAGATCCACCCGTCCATTTTCCTGTGACGTCACTGCATGACGCCAATACAAACAAACATGGCAGATAGAACAGAAAGATATGGCGACATTAGCTCGGATTCAGACTCGGATTTCAGCGAATTAAGAAATTCAACAGATTACGCATGAATCAAAACGGATGGTTGGAGTGTGGAGGCAGATAGCGAAAACGAATATTACGCATGAATCGAAACGGATGGTTGGAGTGTGGAGGCAGATAGCGAAAACGAAATTGAAGAAGAAACTGAAGCTATTGAGCCATATCACGACAGACAAAGGACAAATTCGCCGATCGCCTTCTAACCAACGATTGCATCTTTTGACCACTGGAGCAACTTAAATCCGTCGATTAGTAAGCGTTTGTTTGGCAGTAAATGTGGGTGGAGGGAAAGGCTGGATGCAAATATAGCTACAAATGAGGCATAATGGCAGTCATGCCGTGACCAAATATGTCTGATTAGCACATAAGTCAAGAACATCAACAAAACTCACCTTTGTGATTTCGTTGACTTTATTGTTGGAAATGCATCTGCTTCGAGTGTCGCAGGATATCCACACATTCTTGCCATCTCTGTGCCGCTCGCTGTCGTAGCATAGCTGTCGTCGGTAAAATGTGCAGAACAAATGAGGGACTTTCGCATCATTTGACCACCGGTGTACTTGAATCTGTTGATTGGTATGTGTTTGTTTGGCATTAAATGTGGGTGGAGGGAAAGCATGGATGCAAATATAGTTACAAATGAGGCATAATGATGCAATATGTATATACAGCTAGCCTAAATACAAACCTTGTGACAGCATGTTAGCATCGATTAGCATGCCGTGACCATTGATATGTCTGATTAGCACATTCCTCGTAAGTCAACTTGAATCCGTCCCTGATCGTGTTGTTACACCCTCCGACAACACACCGACGAGGCATGATGTCTTCAAGGTACTGTACGGAAAACAGTCGAAAAAACGGATAATAACAGAGCTGATTTGACTTGGTGTGTGTAATGTGTTTGAGAAAATGGGGGATTGCTTCCCGTTGTGACGTCACGGGTGAAAGGTCATCGCTCCGACAGCGAACAATTGAAAGGCGTTTAGATCGCCAAATTCACCCTTTTAGAGTTTGGAAATCGGTTAAAAAAACATAGCGTTTTTTTTTTTGCAACATCAAGGTATATATTGACGCTTACATAGGTCTGGTGATAATGGTCCCCTTTAAGGTTTAAAAGATCAAAATGAGCGAAAATGCAAGCATAAAATGTCCCCATGCTGATGTCGCTTGGTCGCGGTTCTGACGGTCACTTTTTCTACAGTCTACACAACATAGTGGCCTCGTTGTTGACACTTCCCGTAATACAACGTTAGCAAAGGCCAACAATTTGCGGTGAGATTTCAGCTGACATTCTGCGCACAAAATGGAAGTTGAAAAGCCAACACAAACTTTGTCCAAAACAAGACGAGTCCCACCGAGGGTGAGACGTTTTTTGTTGTCTTTGGACGGGCTCCACATTCCTGTGGCCGAGCAGCGTTCGTGTTGACGCCATCGAAAAGAAAAAAAAAAAGCCTCAATTAAGGAAAGAATAAAAGCGGTCCGGCCCCGCGTGTGTGGTCCCCCTGGTTGTGTCACACCGTCATCACACACGTACAGTATTTAAAGTATTATTAACTTTTCTGCTTTGTTGTCAGTCTAAATACACACAAATGACTTATCTCCGTCTTTGGTCTCCTCGTGAGACAGTTTGGATTATTAATTGCTGTGCAAAGACTGCTCTGCTTGTTTGCCGTATGCGACTTTTTTCTTCTCTCAGAATTCAACATACAGTGAAAGTGGACCAAAGTTACTGATCCACGGGGGCACTCTAGTCAGATCTAGCAAACTCGAAGTCCATATTTTGTCTTTATACAAGTCTTTATTATTATTATACATGTATTCCTGGTGTGAGCAAACATGTTATTACAATCTCTGTACATTCACCTTTGCAAGTAAATTAACCCTGCGCGTAAAAGTGCTAAAATTTCGTATTTCAATGTAAATTATAGGTGCCTAATAGCTTTTTTAATAGCTTTTTTTTTAATTCATATGATGTTTATAAAGTTAGGAAATACTTCCCTGGACACTTGAAAACTTTGAATATGACCAATGTACAATCCTGTAACTACTTGGTATCAGATCGATACCTAAATTTGTGGTATCATCCTCGACTAGTGTAAAGTATCAAACAAGAGAAGAATAAGTGATTATTACATTTTTACAGAAGTGCAGATAGAATATGTCAAAACAGAAAATAACCAGATATTAACAGTAAATGAACAAATAGATTAATAATCCACTTTTACAGTTTGTCCCTCATAATGTTGACAAAATAATGGAATATAAATGACACAATATGTTACTGCATATGTCAACAAACTAATTAGGATACTTTGTCTGTTTACTTACTAATAAAAGACAAGTAGTCTTGTATGTTTACTATTTTATTTAAGAACAAACTTGCAATAAGAAAAATATGTTTAATGTACCCTAAGATTTTTTTGTTAAAATACAGCCAACAATGCCATTTCTTGTTGTCCCTTTATTTAGAAAATTACTGAAAAGTATAGAAAAGTATCAAAATACATTTTGGTACCAGTACTGGTACCAAAATAGTGGTATCGGGACAACCCTACAATGAGGTAAGCAACATTTGCTTGGCTGGAAGTTTTATAAATAGAGTATTTTTTGTGACTTTAAGAATATAATAAGTCCTAAAATAAGAAAGCAGGTCCAACTTTAAGCAAGTTGTTTTCATTATATCGTAAAATGTCCTCATTACAAACTAACATTAGGATGATATAACTAAACTTTATGAGACTAATTTAACCAGCATGTTATTACTTAGTCTTGATTTATGATTACTATTATTTTTGGTAAGAAACCTGTGCTCGTAAAATTGCTAGTTGTTGTTTTTAAAAAGAAATATAATGATTACTGAGGTCAATCTAAAATAAAGACACTCTAAGTTGATATAATTTACAGAGTTTAATCAACCTAACATGCTTTAGGCCACCGTGCGAATCTCATTATTCATCTACAGTATCTATTTTACCTTTAAATAAATGTCATTAATTACAGCTTGTCCTGATACCAATATTTTGGTACCAGTACCAAAATGTATTTTGATACTTTTTGATAGTTTTCACAACAAAAGGGGGCCACAAAAAATGTCATTATTGGTTTTATTTTAACCAAAAATTTTATGGTACATAAACACATGTTTCTTACTACAATTGAAGTAGGCATTAAATAAAGTAATGAACATACTCGACAACTTGACTTTTAGTAGTAAGTAAACAAACAAAGGCTCCTAATTAGTCTGCTGATGTATGCAGTTACAAATCGTGTCATTTATCTTCCCATTATTTTGTCAACATAATCATGGATTATTAATCTTCTGGTTTATTTACTGTTAATATCTGCTTGTTTTCAGTTTCAACATGTTCTTTCTAAACTTCTGTTAAAATTTAATGATCACTTTTATTTTGTTTTTTTGATACTTTACATTAGTATTGAATGAAACCACAAATGTTGCTATCGATCGGATACCAAGTAGTTACAAGGTGATCTAAAAAAAAAATTAAAAATGTGATGTCATCATTGTAGTATTGAGCAGATACTGTAGTTTTGTTTAAATTCAGGAGAGATAGTTTGCTGTTAGCAGTTAGCTGTTGTACCTATGATGTGTAGTAAAGCATTTTTAGCTATTCCTTGTCCTCCAATGATAATATACATGTAAGAAACTTACTTTATTTGTTGCCATAGAGGCGAGGATTAGTGATTTAGAAGTAGCTAAAACGCTGCCGACTGCGTGTGTTTTAAAGCACCTCTTAAAGAGCGGCGCGTCAGTGTTCATAACCCCTTGTACGTTGTCGATAGTTTTGAAGCCAAAATACGTCCATTCTACCAACAGCAGTGACTCGGATGGCAGAAGCTGGATTTGAACCAGGAACCCTTAAGTTTATGACCAGCTGCTCTACCATCTGAGCCACACCTCTGTAGTATCACCAGCATTGTCACCACAGCATGTCTCATGTCGGAAAAAAAAAGAATCGGTATTTTTCGAGGGCAGTATAATACCTTTTTTAATTAATTAGTACCGTGGTACTTTATTAGTACCAGTCGGTTTTCAAACTTAGAAAGCTGGGTACACAGTTTTGTTCCTAATTTAAGACAAATATTTTTAAGCAGTACTTGTAGAATAATCAAAATTAAGTTTTCAGCTTGTTTGATACGCTTGTGTGGCATTGTAATGCCGGATTCGGTCCTCCGTGGATGCGTCAGCAAGAACACAGCAAAAAGGTAAGAACTAAGAGATTTATTAAACAAAAGGAGTTATGAACAAAAACACTGGTACAAATAGAAAAGGCAAATAAAAGCGCTAGCATGAAAAGCTAGGTCAAACTAACCAAAACACAAACATTTGGCACAAAGGCACACAAAAGGAAACACAAAACAACTAGCGTGAAAGCTATGAATAAAATAAAGCTTAGCGTGAGGGCTAGCGAAATCGATAGTGAGAGACAAGTCATAAACAGATGTATGTGAACAAACTAAGATCCGACAATGAGTGAACAGAAAACGCTGGCTTATAAAAGGTGGTGATTAGTAAAGACAGGTGTGCTGGAAAAGAGAGTAGCAGCTGAAACTAATGAGTGACCATGGAAACGAACAAAACAGGAACTATGCATGTCAAACCGCAGAGTGATATAAAAATGGAACAAAATTAACAATATGGTGATGATCCGACCATCGGATCACAACAGTATCCCCCACCCCCCTAAAAGAGACGGATACCGAATGTCCCAAAAAAAAAAAAAAAAAAAATGCAAAGAAAAACTACAACCCCCTCCCCACAACAAGAAAAATCCGCAGAAGAAGGGAGGGCGGAGGGAGGCCACGGCGGAGGGTCGCGTGTCCCCGAATCCACTGAGGAATAGCAATGTGGCGGCGGCGGAAGGAACGCCGCTGCCGAAAGAGTTTTGGCGGCCGACCTTGAAAAGGCCACATCAGTGGCCGCCTTGCAGGATGAAGTGCACGGCGAGGCGGACGACCTCGCAGAGGCCACACCCGTGGCAAACGTAGAGGATGACGCTTCAGCACCGAAGACATGGCAGGCTTGGAAGAAGCAGACGAGGGTGCGGGGACTGCAGCCAAAGCAGGCCCGAGTGCAGCTGGCGAGGATGATGCGGATGCTGCAGCCGAAGAAGGGGTCATTGGCGGCATGGAAACCGCAGAAGGCGTCATTGGCGGCGTGGAAGCCGCAGAAGGCGTCATTGGCGGCGTGGAAGCCGCAGAAGGCGTCATTGGCGGCGTGGAAGCCGCAGGAGTCGTCGGTGGTGCTGGCGTGGGCTCCAGCCCCAACGTCTGCGCTGATGTGGACTCCAGCCCCGTCGTCCACGCTGGTGTGGGTTCCAGCCCCGTCGTCGGAGGTGCTTGGCGGTGTGGAGCTGGTACCGGTGCTTGGCGGCGTGGACCTGGTACCGGTACCTGTCGTGGTGCTGGTACCGGAGTGGGCTCTAGCTTAGGAAATGGTGCTGGAGTGGGCTCCAGCCCTGGAGTTGGTGCTGGCGTGAGAACCAGCTTAGAGTCTGAAACTGGTGCGAGAACCAATCGAGAGTCCAATTCTGGCGTGAAAACCAGGTCAGAGTCATGAGCTGGTGTGAGAACCAGACTGGGAAAAATGGCGAACACCGGTGGTGGAGGACGTGCTGGAGGTAATGACCTAGCAATACTAAACACCGGTGGAGGAGGTCTACAAGGCCGTTGAGACTTTGCCGGGGGAAACACAGGTGGAGGAGGTTTACAAGGAACTAGTGTTTTTACAGGTTTAAGAACTGGTAAAGGTGGTCTACATGGAGGCTGTGGTTCTGAATGTAGCATGTGTGCTACCTCCGTAGCACAGCTATAGGCCATAGTCCCCCCCTCCAGACGGGAATCCCAGACCCGTTCCCTGTGGTCAGGGACTGACCTTAAGAGAGGGTGGTGGGAGGTTTGGAGGCGAGCAGACTCCTCCCCTCTATGTTGTCCAGAGTGTCCCTTTGAAAAGGGAGAAAAAACCTTGGACTTGGGCGGAGAATGAGGTTTTACAGGTAGAGTTGAAAAAGCAGATGGTTGGGATTTGCCAGAATAATAAAAAGCAAAAATGTCCTGGTAATTCTGTATTTTATTATTAATGTTATTGCCATTTGAAAATGGATGAGAAAAAGAATCTTCAAAAAAAATTCCTCGTTGATGATGTCATCAACGGAGGACGGGATTACGTCACCGGGAGGCATCGACGACATGACATCATCAACGCGGGACTCCAGTTGGAAATTAGCCCAGTCAGTAAAACAGTTAGAAAAGTGGGCTATAGGGTCCCCAAACAATGGTGTAGGGGGTTTGTGTGCTGCATGTTGATTGCTGTGTTTATGAGGAGGGAGGCATGGAGTGGGAAAGTCACTGTCGCGGGACGAAGCCATCTTTCGCGAGCGCTGCGGGAGGGAAACTCACCAGACCGGGAAACATCAATGGGGATCAGAGTTCCATCCGGACCCCACATGAAACTCTCATCCGGGTTGCATCAGGAGAGTCTCTGCCTCCATCGCCCGAAACACCATCCATGTACCTTCATCGAAGGCGTCCTCGTGGTTGCCAGACGCGAAGGAACCATTCTTTGGTCGGATCTTACTGTTACGCTTGTGTGGCATTGTAATGCCGGATTCGGTCCTCCGTGGATGCGTCAGCAAGAACACAGCAAAAAGGTAAGAACTAAGGGATTTATTAAACAAAAGGAGCTATGAACAAAAACACTGGTACAAATAGAAAAGGCAAATAAAAGCGCTAGCATGGAAAGCTAGGTCAAACTAACCGAAACACAAACATTTGGCACAAAGGCACACAAAAGGAAACACAAAACAACTAGCGTGAAAGCTAGGAATAAAATAAAGCTTAGCGTGAGAGCTAGCGAAATCGATAGTGAGAGACAAGTCATAAACAGATGTATGTGAACAAACTACGATCCGACAATGAGTGAACAGAAAACGCTGGCTTATAAAAGGTGGTGATTAGTAAAGACAGGTGTGCTGGAAAAGAGAGTAGCAGCTGAAACTAATGAGTGACCATGGAAACGAACAAAACAGGAACAAAGCATGTCAAACCGCAGAGTGATATAAAAATGGAACAAAATTAACAATATGGTGATGATTCGACCATCGGATCACAACATTGTTATTAGAATACATTTTTTAAATAATTGGCTAAATATACTTTCTTGATACATGATTATTTTCTCATGTAAAAAATGCTAGAAAAGATATTTACAAAGACAAAATATTTGATATTCGAACTCCTAAACTATTTTTATTTTTTTTTTTGCAAATAATACCTAAATTAGAATGTCATGGCTGCAACGCGTGCCAAAGTAGTTGGGAATGGGCATGTTCACCACTGTGTTACATCACATTTTCTTTTAACAACACTCAATAAACAATTGGGAACTGAGGAAACTAATTGTTGAAGCTTTAAAAGTGGAATTTTTTCCAATTCTTGTTTTATGTAGAGCTTCAATCGTTCAACAGTCCGGGGTCTCAGCTGTCGTATTTTACGCTTCATAATGCACCACACATTTTCGATGGGAGACAGGTCTGGACTGCAGGCTTGCCAGGAAAGTACCTGCACTCTTTTTTTACGAAGCTTTTTTACGAAGCCACGCTGTTGTAACACATGCTGAATATGGCTTGGCATTGTCTTGCTGAAATGAGCAGGGGCGTCCATGAAAAAGACGGCACATAGATGGCAGCATATCAATCAATCAATGTTTACTTATATAGCCCTAAATCACTAGTGTCTCAAAGGGCTGCACAAACCACTACGACATCCTCGGTAGGCCCACATAAGGGCAAGGAAAACTCACACCCAGTGGGACGTCGGTGATAATGATGACCCAGTGGGACGTCGGTGATAATGATGACTATGAGAACCTTGGAGAGGAGGAAAGCAATGGATGTCGAGCGGGTCTAACATGATACTGTGAAAGTTCAATCCATAATGGATCCAACACAGTCGCAAGAGTCTAGTCCAAAGCGGATCCAACACAGCAGCGAGAGTCCCGTTCACAGCGGAGCCAGCAGGAAAACATCCCAAGCGGAGGCGGATCAGCAGCGCAGAGATGTCCCCAGCCGATACACAGGCGAGCAGTACATGGCCACCGGATCGGACCGGACCCCCTCCACATGGGAGAGTGGGACATAGGAGAAAAAGAAAAGAAACGGCAGATCAACTGGTCTAAAAAGGGAGTCTATTTAAAGGCTAGAGTATACAAATGAGTTTTGAGGTGAGACTTAAATGCTTCTACTGAGGTGGCATCTCGAACTTTTACCGGGAGGGCATTCCAGAGTACTGGAGCCCGAAATGAAAACGCTCTATAGCCCACAGACTTTTTTGGGACTTTGGGAATCACTAATAAGCCCGAGTCCTTTGAACGCAGATTTCTTGCCGGGACATATGGTACAATACAATCGGCAAGATAGGATGGAGCTAGACGGTGTAGTATTTTATGCGTAAGTAGTAAAACCTTAAATTCACATCTTAAGTGCACAGGAAGCCAGTGCAGGTGAGCCAGTACAGGCGTAATGTGATCAAACTTTCTTGTTCTAGTCAAAAGTCTAGCAGCCGCATTTTGTACCAACTGTAATCTTTTAATGCTAGACATGGGGAGACCCGAAAATAATACGTTACAGTAGTCGAGGCGAGACGTAACAAACGCATGGATAATGATCTCGGCGTCTTTAGTGGACAGAATGGAGCGAATTTTAGCGATATTACGGAGATGAAAGAAGGCCGTTTTAGTAACACTTTTAATGTGTGACTCAAAAGAGAGAGTTGGGTCAAAGATAACACCCAGATTCTTTACCGAGTCGCCTTGTTTAATTGTTTGGTTGTCAAATGTTAGAGTTGTATCATTAAATAGAGGTCGGTGTCTAGCAGAACCGATAATCAGCATTTGGTTTTTTTTGGCGTTGAGTTGCAAAAAGTTAGCGGACATCCATTGTTTAATTTCATTAAGACACGCCTCCAGCTGACTACAATCCGGCGTGTTGGTCAGCTTTAGGGGCATGTAGAGTTGGGTGTCATCAGCATAACAGTGAAAGCTAACACCGTATTTGCGAATGATGTCATCTAGCGGCAGCATGTAGATGCTGAAGAGTACAGGGCCAAGGACCGAACCCTGGGGAACTCCACACTTTACCTTAACGTAGTCCGAGGTCACATTGTTATGGGAGACGCACTGCATCCTATCAGTAAGATAAGAGTTAAACCAAGACAGGGCTAAGTCTGACATACCAATTCGTGTTTTGATATGTTCTAATAAAATATTATGATCGACGGTATCGAAAGCAGTGCTAAGATCGAGGAGCAGCAACATTGATGAAGCATCAGAATCCATCGTTAGCAATAGATCATTAGTCATTTTTGCGAGGGCTGTCTCCGTGGAGTGATTTGCCCTGAAACCGGATTGAAAGGTTTCACATAGATTGTTAGACGCTAAGTGTTCATTTAACTGCTCCACAACAATTTTTTCGAGGATTTTTTAAATAAAGGGAAGGTGATATGTTGTTCCAAAACCTGTATGTACCTTTCAGCATTAATGGTGTCTTCACAGATGTGTAAATTACCCATGCCTTGGGCACTAATGCACCCCCATACCATCACAGATGCTGGCTTTTTAACTTTGCGTCGATAACAGTCTGAGTGGTTCGCTTCCCCTTTGGTACGGATGACACAATGTCAAATATTTTCAACAACAATTTGAAATGTGGACTCGTCAGACCAGAGAACACTTTTCCACTTTGCATCAGTCCATATTAGATGATCTCCGAACCAGAGAAGCGGGCGGCGTTTCTGGATGTTGTTGATAATTGACTTTCACTTTGCATAGTAGAGTTTTAACTTGCACTTACAGATGTAGCGACAAACTGTATTTAGTGACAGTGGTTTTCTGAAGTGTTCCTGAGCCCATGTGGTGATATCCTGTAGAGATTGATGTCGGTTTTTGATACAGCGCCGTCTGAGGGATCAAAGGTCATGGTCATTCAATGTTGGTTTCCGGCCATGCCGCTTACGTGGAGTGATTTCTCCAGATTCTCTGAACAGTTTGATGATATAATGAACCGTAGATGTTGAAATCCCTAAATTTATTGCAATTGCACTTTGAGAAACGCTGTTCTTAAACTGTTTGACGATTTGCTCACATACTTAAATGATAAATGGGTTGTACTTGTATAGCGCTTTTCTACCTTCAAGGTACTCAAAGCGCTTTGACATTACTTCCACATTTACCCCTTCACACACACATTCACACACACTGATGGAGGGAGCTGCCATGTAAGGCGCCAACCAGCACCCATCAGGAGCAAGGGTGAAGTGTCTTGCTCAGGACACAACGGACTTGACGGGGTTGGTACTAGGTGGGAATTGAACCCGGGACCCTCGGGTTGCACACGGCCACTCTTCCACTGCGCCATGCCGTTGTGAACAAAGGGGTGTACCTCGCCCCATCCTTTCTTGTGAAAGACAGAAACATTTTTGGGGAGCTGTTTTTATACCCAATCGTGGCACCCACCTGTTCCCAATTAGCCTGCACACCTGTGGGATGTTCCAAATAAGTGTTTGATGAGCTTTCCTCAACTTTACCAGTATTTATTGCCACCTTTCCCAACTTCTTTGTCACATGTTGCTGGCATCAAATTCTAAAGTTAATGATTATTTGCAAATATAAAAATGTTTATCAGTTTAAACATCAAATATGTTGTCTTTGTAGCATATTCAGTTGAATATGTCTTGAAAATTATTTGCAAATCATTGTATTTCGTTTATATTTACATTTAACACAATTTCCCAACTCATATGGAAACGGGGTTTGTAGAGGACCATAGTAACTAATTAGATTACCAAAGTAAATAATTAGATTACCATAGTAAATAGTGTATCATGCAAAGGTGTCGATTCCAACTATTGAAATACTTTGTATCGTTCAAGACTTACGGTCATTTGAAAACATCACTGCACATCATAATGGCACTACATTTTCCATCTTTAAGATTTTAAAAAAATATTTGGGAATATCCAGTGGGCCAGATTTAAAAGCTCAACAGCCCCCGGGCTTTAATTTGCCCAGATCTGCCGTAAACGAAGAATATTATGACTATGCTAGCAAAGTATTTTTGCTAGCAAGAGCACGGCTAAAGGAGATCCGCACAAATAAACTCGTTTTACGTTAACTTTTTCCGGCACAAATTGGCTAAAATCCTCACCGAATGAACACGGCTGAGACAGTTACAGTAGCTAGGAAGATGCTGTAGATAGATATCAGGTCGTCAGTCGGGTTTAGCGGCTATGGCTAACATTTGTTGTGTACTCTTAGCATTTCTCAGCATTTCTGTCATGGTTGTGTTTTGGGGCATTGTGTGTTTTTGGAATACTGTCAGTATTTGTACCCCAAAGTATAGTTAAGATAGCATATTAAAAAAGAAACTGCTACTAATCTACAGCTAGGTGAAGCGGCCATGTTGTTGTTGTGTTGGCAGTGTGCTGGTCAGCGCTTACCGTAAACCCATTTTTACAGCCCTGCTAACCACAATAACATGCCAGATGTGCACACACACACACACACACACACACACACACACACACACACACACACACACACACACACACACACACACACACACACACACACACACACACTACGGTTAGCATCATGTGGCTTTCATGCAAAACCAATGTAGCTTTTTTTTTCCCGGTCCTCATTTATTTTGGGTCAAGGCAGCTGTGTCGTTGGTGGTTGTTTGTGAAGACCAGTTTGGATGTGACCGACTCCTTCTGGGCCACATGCCATTACGCTTCTACCAAGCACGCTGTACAGCAGGGGTGGACAGGAAGCGGCCCTGGAGCCATTTTTGGCCCACAGCTTGTTTGTTTATTGTCATAGTCTAACATTTGAATTAAATCATTGTTATTGTGATGTATCGATTGTTCACAAATTAGCATTTTTAGCAGTAGCAGAAAGTTAGTTATCCTCGCATAAATAGGCCCTTTTTTCATCAAAACCTTAGCTTCAGGAATTTGAGGTTCCTGAATAAATAAAGTTTGTAATAAAATATTGAGCAACCTTAATCTGCATAATCCCTAAATTCTGGACCAAAAGGCGCTAATTTTTCCCTATACTTTGACCCTGCAGCCCAGCTAATTTACAGATTTTTCTTCGGTCAAAGCAATAATAAAAATAAAAAAACAAGCAAAACCACTAACAGTTTTATTGTTTGTGCTATTGCGCCATCTTTTGGACGAGTTGCTCACGGCATGTGCTGCAATCTTCTTCCATTTATCAATATTGCTTTTTTTTTTTTTCCAACCAGAGGGCTTTTCAGTTTTCTCGCCGTCCACAGCGTCTCTACTCGTTTGGATTTTTCATTCATCACTCCAAACAAGATTTGTCAGTTTTACAATATAAATAAAACTGTTTATACCAATATGCTAACATGTTTACGACTGTCTGTGTTAGTATATCAGTAATGCGGACGTTGTACCGATCCGTTGTGGTGAAGAAGGAGCTGAGCCGGAGGGCAAAGCTCTCAATTTGCCGGTCGATCTACGTTCCCATCCTCACCTATGGTCATGAGCTGTGGGTCATGACCGAAAGGATAAGATCACGGGTACAAGCGGCCGAAATGAGTTTCCTCCGCCGTGTGGCGGGGCTCTCCCTTAGAGATAGGGTGAGAAGCTCTGCCATCCGGGATGAACTCAAAGTAAAGCCGCTGCTCCTTCACATCGAGAGGAGCCAGATGAGGTGGTTCGGGCATCTGGTCAGGATGCCACCCGAACGCCTCCCTAGGGAGGTGTTTAGGGCACGTCCAAACGGTAGGAGGCCATGGGGAAGACCCAGGACACGTTGGGAAGACTATGTCTCCCGGCTGGCCTGGGAACGCCTCGGAATCCCCCGGGAAGAGCTAGACGAAGTGGCTGGGGAGAGGGAAGTCTGGGTTTCCCTGCTTAGGCTGTTGCCCCCGCGACCCGACCTCGGATAAGCGGAAGATGATGGATGGATGGATGGACGGTATTATTATTTTATTGTTCCAGTTTCACAAATTCCTCAGTAAACTCACCAAAACGTCACTGTGAAGTTATTGAGTCTGTTTAGCCTATTGAAAAGCTAGCTCGCGCAGCTAGTTGGTCAATGACATTGACATCTGTTTTGTTTGATCAGCCGTTTTACTGCCGTTTTACAGACACTGTTTAGAAAAATTTACAGAATATTTCTGTGTAAATAATTCAATTCACATTGTATATATCTGAGTCTTATAGTCCGGTGTGCTCTATAGTAAAATAATAATAACAAAATAGGGTAGTTTAAAGACTACAGCTGAGTAAAAAGAGTGTTAAAAAAAGTTCCACTGATCAGTATTCTTCAGCACAAACTTGCCCCACAAATATTCCTGCAAGTCCACAGTTCCTTTCGTTCTGTGACGCTTGGCTGGCATTGTTATGCGGGTGGAGCTCTTTCAGGGTGCAGATCGGGCACGGACACAGCGTAAAGGTAAGGAGTATTGTTTTAGTAAAACTAAAAACAGGCTAAGAACAAAAACACTGGTGCTAGGCAGAAAAAAGCAAACAAAGAGCTACTAGCATGTGAGCTAGAGAAACAAAATAAACACTTGCACGAGGCACAACAGGTAAAACAAAGAGCTAGCATATGAGCTAGAAAACACAAAAGGCTAAGCGTGGAAGCTAGCTAGTCCAAATACAGAAACCGAGACGTCACTTGTGAACACAAACAGTGTGTAACGCAAACTACGAGGAGAGAACGAGTGAACGGAAAGGGCAGGCTTAAATACAGAATGTGATTAATAAACACAGGTGTGCATCAAAGCAGGTAAAAATCAAATTACCTTGGTGAAAAAAACAAACACGGAAGTGCACAAACTAAGAATCGGAAGAGTCCAAGAACAAACAAGATACACAAAAGGACTCAGAAACAAAAACTATATATGCTCCGGCCGGCGGATCATTATAGTACCCCCCCTTTAAGGGACAGATCCCAAATATCTCACAAAATGCACAGTCGAAAAGTGAAGGGAGGGCGGAGGGAGGACATGGTAGAGGGTTGCGAGTTCGTTTGTCCCCCGAATCCACCGGGGACAAGTTAAGTGGAACGCCGCTGCCACACAAGTCTTTGTGGGCGACCTCGTAGAGGCCACATCTGTGGCCGACGGGGAGGAGGATGCTCCCGGCGAGGAGGACGACCTGGGCACGGCCACAACCATGGCCGACGTGGAGGTGGATCCGCCCGGCGAGGAGGACGCCCATGGCATGGCCACACTTGTAGCCGACGTGGAGGCGGGCGCGCCGGAGCGGCCCTGGAAGTAGCAGATGAAGAAGGTGGCGCTGGAGCTTGGCATGTCAGCCGAGGAGCTGGTGCTGGTGCCGGCCGAGGAGCAGGTGCTGGTGCCGGCCGAGGAGCAGGTGCTGGAGAGTGATCCAGCCAAGGGTCAGGTTCTGGAGTGGGATCCAGACCGGGGTCAGGTGCTGCTGTGTGAACCAGCCTAGGACTAGCACTACAATTAGAGCTATGACTAGGAGTCAGACTAGGACTCAGACTACAATTACGACTATCACTCAAACTAGGACTAGGAATCAGACAAGGAATCAGACTTGGACTTGGGCAAGGACTAAGACTAGGACTTGGGCAAGGACTTGGGCAAGGACTTGGACAAGGACTTGGACAAGGACTAAGATTAGGACGTGGGCAAGGACTAAGACTTGGACTTGGGCAAGGACTAAAACTAGGACCAGGACTCGGACCACGAGTCGGTCTACAAGTCGGTCTACGAGTCGGACCAGGAGTCGGACTGGGGCTAGAACTACGACTACGATTAGAGCTATGACTAGGAGTCAGACTAGGACTCAGACTAGGATAGGATTCAGACAAGGAATCAGACTTGGACTTGGGCAAGGACTAAGACTAGGACTTGGGCAAGGACTAAGACTTGGACTTGGGCAAGGACTAAGACTAGGACCAGGACTCGGACCAGGATTCGGACCACGAGTCGGTCTACAAGTCGGTCTACGAGTCGGACCAGGAGTCAGACCGGGGCTAGGGCCAGGACTAGGGCCAGGACTAGGGCCAGGACTGGAACAAGGACTAAGACTTGGACAGGGACTAGGACTTGGACAGGGACTAGGACTTGGACTAAGCCTTGGACTAGGACTAAGACTCAGACTTGGACTATGACAATGACTATGACTAAGATTATCAGGTGCAACCCGTGGAGCAGCTAGCCATGGTGCAGGGGGAGGTGGTCTAGCAGGAGGTTGCGGTTTAGCGGGTCGAAAGACCGGTGGAGGACGTCTAGCGGGTCTGAACACCGGTGGAGGAGGACGCGCAGGAGGTAGCGGCTTAGCGGGTCGAAAGACCAGTGGTGGAGGTCTAGCAGGAGGTAGCGGTTTAGCTGGAAGCAGCTAGGCTACCTCCGTAGCACAGTTACCAGTACTAGCCCCCCTCGAGAGGCGGATCCCAGGCGCACTCCTTGTGGTCAGAGATTGTCCCTAAGGGTGGGCGGAGGGAGGTCTGGAGGAGGGTAGACTCCTCCCCTCTCAATTGTCCAAAATCTCCCCTCGGAGGAGAGGAGAAGGCCACCGACTTGGGCAGGGATTGAGACCTTAGGGGCGGGGTACAAAATGTAGGTGACTGTGGTTGACTAGGTTTGCGATTAATAAAATGGTCTTGGTAAAGTTTAATCCTAGCGTACAAGTCTTTAGTGGATGAATGAAGAAATGAGGTTAAAAAATATTCCTCGTCACTACTGTCGTCAGAAAATGGCTGAGGGATAGAATTTAAACAAAAGTCTACGGTGACGTCACCAGGGGGAGTTGACGAAGTGACATCATCGTGATAGACAGGTGGGCCGGAGGAGTCTTTGGAAAATGGAACAACGGAAGTACCTGAAGACTGAAGGGAATATTGGACGGGTTGTAAGTGGCTGTGTACCGGGGGGAGAGGTCGTGAAGTGGGAATGTCTCTGTCGCTGGGCGAAGTCCTTTTTCGCGACTTACGCCTTTGGGGACGCGAGCGAGCTAGCTGGGAGGAGGCCTCACCGGGCCACACAGAGCTGAGCGGGACCAGAACCCCACCAGGCCCCCAGATCAACTCTTCGTCCGGCGAACTTTGGAGCGACTCATCCTCCATTGCTCAGGGGATCATAACACGTTCCTTTCGTTCTTCTTCAAAATACACAAGAACCAAGTCGTCTTCGGATACTTCGCAATGGAGACGTCTGTTTGAAAAGGAGTTTTTAGGAACGCCCCCAACTGTGTTCAACCAATCAGCGGTCGACAACACAGCCCGCCCCTCAAAAGTATCAGAAACCTTCCAAAAGTCCCACCTCGCTGGCTGGAACCCAAAAAAATTCCTGAAGAACTAAATCTACCAAGTGTTTTTGTTGGAAACACGAGGCTCACTTTGTTTGGGAAAGTTCCTGAACAAGTTCTTGCCTTGGAACAGACTTTTGATAGATTTTAGCATCTTTAATTTAAAAAGTGTGTCCCCCATCCTTTCATTTTCTTTCATTTATTTTATTTAGACTGTTATGCGGACCTTGATGTTGATGGTGGGCAAGGTCCGATAATATCGATAATTCATACTAATAATTGTCACATTTGCATAAATAGTCACGGCACAAATGGAATAAAAATGTAAAAGCAAAATTAAATATGTTTAGAAACACTCACAAACGTTATTCTGTTGCACCTTTTTGTCGTTTTGTTTTATGTCACAAGACGGAGCTGCCTGTCAGTACTTAGAGATGGGGGAGGAGCCCACAGCGTCACTTGGTGCTTGTTGGAATATGTGGACTTTTGTCGAGGCCAAAACCCATTGTTCATGTTTAAATGTTTTTCTTATGGCGAGAACTTCCATATACGGACTTTACGAACCCTGTTCAAGAACCGGTTAGAATACAATAGAATAGCCTTTATTGTCATTATATTTGCATATAACGAGATTAAAGACTCCAATTTAAGGTGCGGTTGTGGAAACAAATATGGGGTAAAATAAATAACACAAGAGGTAATAAAGGAAAAACTAACAATTGAAATAAACAGACTACTATCCAATAAAAAAAAACAAGCAATCCTTTACAACCATGTAAAATACAGCATTTTATCACATTTCATAAATAGGTCTACTTAAAGACAAAAATGACAACATTGAAGGTATGAAAATCAATTTACCCTCTCACGTATTCATTTTCTTCCATTTACTCACAGAAAATGGTGGCGGACGTGATCTAAGGCACGCCACCCTCGCCACCCACACAATGACACACGCGCGAACACGCATATATGCACACGCACACACACACACACACACACACACACACACACACACACACATGCACACACAGGTACAAAGTCATATACATTCGTAACAATATATATCAGTGAATGCACCACCCTAACCAGCTCAACACAACACAACACGGCGCGTTCTGGCGAGTCCCCAATTTCGTGTTGACTTGAACTCAAGATGATGTTGACCGCCAGAATGCGGTTTTTATTATAAGATAAAATTCTGAACATTACAAGCTTGAAATTACAAACCTGAGCTTTTGCTTTTGTAGTCTATGCTGTCTGATCTGACTGGGCCAGAGCGGCGTGAGGTAACCAGACCCTGATGCGTCGTCCACTGACTCGTCCTGCTGCACATGTTGTGTACAAATCGTCAAACAAACGTTCGAACTTCTGACTTCGACTTCGGACTGCCGCCCCCCTACCGCCCCCTTCTTCCTCACCGCCCCCCCAGATCTTTCCATCGCCCCCAGGGGGGCGGTACTGCCCACTTTGGGAACCACTGCTTTACAATATACAAAACACTGTAGAAATACAAAATACTGTACAATATACAGAACAAGACAAGAGTACCGAAGTAATAAATAACAATCAGTGTCGGACGTATTGCATTAGAGGGGTAGTATTGCACAGTAGGGTTTTAAGTTCCTAAAATGAGGTTCCACTGTAATGTGTTCACGGATGTGTAAAAGAAAGTCTCTGTAACGCTTGTTTGTTTTTTTCAAATTCAATCTAATATACCGAAAATATGGTCTGATTACAAGAACATTTGAAAAGTTTATGAATAAGAAGACATAATGAACCTTTTTGAGAAAAAGAGTCTCTGTGAAGCTTGTTTTCTTTTTGTGTCATTGGGTCGCTTGAGTGTAGGTCACTTTTACAACACTGGAGGGGGAATTGAACACATCATTGCATCAGCAAGCTCTGACAATTAAGGTGAACATTTTGTCAGTTGTTTCATTGGCAGTGTGCGTCAATCCAGAGTGAGTCACTTTATATACACTATGTGCTTAAAACTGTATTGCAACTCATTTTGTCTGTTTTATTGTAGTCTAATGGCTGTTTGGCATCAAGTGTAGGTAGGTAGGTCTTTATTGTCATTGCAACAAGTACCACGAAACTTTGTTTTCAGCACAAACCTGTTCAAGATTAGACAAACAAACAGTGTACAGGGTTACGGAACAAGAACGCTGATGGGTCGCCATAAGGCGCCCCATAAAAGATGGAAAAAAGGTAAACGCTGGGGAAGGATGAGTAAAAAAATACATTCCAGACTGGGCTCCTAAAGGGGCCCAGTTCGGAGTGAGAAAAAACCTCCATAGCAAAGCACATATACATATTACAACATACATCTCGAGATATCTAGCAACAGAGGGAAGGTAGTTCAAGGTCATGGTTGTAGGTTGCAGCTCTCAGGCGCTGACCATCCATTCATCACCCCTACGGGATTTGCGTCGAGGGTGTTGGATTGGGGGACAGGGGGGTGTATGTGTGGTGTATTTTTTTTTTGTGGATGTGTGTGTGTGTGTGTATAAGCCCATAGTGTGTCTCTGTTCCGCGGCCTAGATGTATTTGCCGTCGCTAGTCCAAAGTTCACAACAACAGGTGTGTGTCCATGAGAGACAAAAAAAAGGGAGTTTGTTGTGTCTTCGCTTGCAGTGATCTTCGGGAGAGTCTCAAAGCCAGATAAACAATCCAAGTTAAAAAGATTTGTACGCGAGTGAAAATAAAATTTGCTTTTCACTCTAAAATTGTCTATGACTGGTCCTCAAAAACTGCGGGGTAGACAGTCCGATGTAATCCACAGTTCTTCCCGCATCCTCCAATCATTTGTGGCAGCTTTAGGTTACTTTGAAGACTGCCAGCAACTTCCAATGTGTCGACAAACCAGAGCAACGCTTACTCCAATCAGCAGATGTCCTGTTGTCTTAATTCCGAATAGGTGGATAGCTTCACGTCCTCGACAGAAAAGGGTCGCCAGGCACGCGGCACTCCTTCTTCTCCCAAGAGTCCGTCGTGTGTCCAGCAACAACCGCTTCGTCACGACAGCAGGTTCCCCCAAACCCAAGATCTTGTCGATTTTGTTGAGGTTAAATAGTTCCAATGTTTAGATTAGGAGAGCAGTGCAAAAAGAGGCAACAAGAAAGTTAAAGACAAGACAAAACAAAGAAGCAAGCACGAGAGATAAGGGAGAGGAAAGGGGAGCGTCCACCCTCGGTGAGTGCCAGAGAGAAAAGACTGTCTGTGTTCAAGCTAACTGTTAGCTGAATATCATACCCTGGTTGGGGACTGTTTGCAGCATTGGAAAATGTTTGACAGTCCCAATTTCCAATTTAATCACTACATTACTTAGGGCTGGGATGTTCAAATGATGTACATGTGTGTACACAGCCGTGTAGCAGGCTTGTGCTTATATCTCATTTGCATTGTGGTCACTTTAGTTCACAGGTGACAAACTCAAGGCCCGGGGGCCAAGATCTGGCCCGTGGCATCATTGTATCTGGCCCACAAACACCTGGAAATAATACTGTATGTGTCAATAAAGTAATTCATATTTTCTCACTAAATGTAATAGATCGTTTTCATTTTGACAGAAAAAATATATGTACTGCTTGAAATTGTATACCATTTAAACTTGAATAGTATCGAACATTGCAACAAATATTACAGTATATTATTATTATCATACTTTCCAAACATGTTTTTGTCTAAATGAAAATGATTACAAATACTTAACTTTACAGCAAACTACCCATTAAATTAATTAAAAAAATACAATAAATGTTACATTGTTCTGCTAACACAGACCCGCAGACGTGAGCACATCACCCCCTATATTTTAAACTCCTTGTATTTGCTTTTAAATGTCTAAACAAGCTCGCGCCAACATACCTCTCCGACCTCCTTCAGCCTTACTGCCCCACTCGATCCCTAAGATCAGCCGATCAGCTGCTACTGACGGTCCCTGACACAAGGCTGAAGCTTAGAGGTGACAGAGCTTTCGCCGCTGCTGCTCCCAAGCTCTGGAACGACCTTCCCCTGAGTGTTAGACAAGCCTCCTCTCTTCCTGTTTTTAAATCTCTCTTAAAAACATACTTTTATTCCTTGGCTTTTGACACTGAGTGATATCCGTCCTGCAATGGCGCTCCATTATACACCTGCTGTGAACCTGTTTTTATGTTTTTATGTTTTATTTATTTATTTTTTATCATGTTCTGTTGATGTTGTGTTGTTTGCTCGGTCCTCGTATTGTCTTTTAACCCGCCCATTGTACAGCACTTTGGCTACCCCTGTGGTAAATTTAAAATGTGCTTTATAAATAAAGTTGATTTGATTTGATTTGATATTACTGTAAATTGAAAAAAAAAAGGACTACTGATTTTTGCGTTAACATTCTGTTGACTGAGCTGCCAGTTTTTGACTGTAAAATCTACGGTTGTTGTTTTTAACGGTGTATCATAAATGTAAATGGAAAAACGGTACATTTGTTTTTACGGTAGAAAAACTGGCAGCGAAGTTGCCAGAGTAAAAAAATAACTTGTACCGTTTTTCCATTAACAATACAATGTTGTAAAACCAACCAGAATTCTGGAAACTAAGCTGACAGCTTTTTCTGTAAGTCCCCCACCCCGAAAAAACAGTGGTACTGTTTTTCCATTTACCGTAAAATGTTGCAAAGAAAAAAAAAGAAAAAAGGTTTATATTTTGCAGTCAAATTTTTGAAATGTTACGTTTTTACGGTAAAATGGACATGCTACTTAAAACAATATATATTATTAATAATGAAATCCAGAGGCAAATTCATACAGTATTCGCTGTTACAATCGACCCTCTGATGGCAGCCATAACTGCCATGTGGCCCTCAATTTTAAACCAGTTTGACATCCCTGCCTTGGATTGAATTTGTTTTGTATAGAAAACCACACGCACAAACAACTCATGCATGTCTTCAATAGACAATTGAAACTACAAATCTGAACTTGGACAGTCTATTATTTCTCCTGCACTCACCTGAACGCATAATTGCTGTGCTGAAGTGATTGCTAATCCATATTAAACCAGTCATAGTTGTCACTACAACAGACAACGGTGAACACATAGCGCCAAGTCTTTTTTGGACAAATTCATTCGTGGGTCCGCCTGGACTGAAAGTCTTTAGTTTTCGCTCAGTCTTCACTTTTCATTTTAACAAGACGTGTTAATTACAAGCTTCAAACGTTCTGGGAACATTTTGGGGAAGGCCGTTTTCTGCTCCCAGTTCAAAACGAAGGCATGCTTGGGGGAGTTTGGCACAGGAGAACCTCACTAAACGCACCAAAAAATGGGTAAACATTCCCACGGAGACAATCTAAAAAGAGGGTTGGGTATTGTTCTGTTATTATTTGATGCCGGTGCCATATGGGTACTTTTGAATCGGTGCTGATGCTTAAGCAGTGCTTGAACCAGGACTTAAAACAAGGTAAAACATAAAAATGTTGTCCAAAAATAATGCCTTTGTATTTGAACTAGAGCTTCCAAAGTGAACCTCTAATCCCAAAGAATTATTGCAATAGTCACATCATTTATTTCGACTACATATCCTCCTTTATCTTAAAATAGCAGTAGAATAGAAAATCAAGTTGCCTCAACATTGGAGCTAGTGTCAGATACATGTTATTTAGGACACCGAAAGACGAGTAAATAGCTATGATCAAAATAGGGTCAATATCACAGAGATTCTCGAGAATTTTGAGAGATAATGAGCAAACCAGTTATGTGATCTGTAATGTAGAGGAGGACCCACAGATCCCTTCCCAATCAACAACAATGCTAATGAAGCAGACTTTGTGAGAGCAAACAAATATTACTTAGGGAAAAATACTGATCCAAAACCTTATATTTAGGAGCCCGAACCCAAAGAGGATGAGAAATAAATTTTAGAATCCGAGTGCTAAGCGGATTCAGCTTTATTGTGACACCATAGCATTAGCAGCATTGTTAGTTACTAAACATACAAACTAACCATAATAAAACAAAAACTTACTTTAAAATTTCCACTTTCGCTGGAATGCCGACCCACGGGATGCTTACATAGTCCTGTTTAGATATAGAAGTTGCCTCGATTTCCATAATGAATCGGAATCAGGGCCTAAATAGGCCTTTTTCGAGTGATTGGTGATCGGCTGATGTTTTACTCTACTTACGCATTTTACTCCTTCTGGGTCTTAGGCCATTTACAAGAGTTCTCCAACCATCTCGGTCCCAGGTCAACATCCCTAGCTGTCGCCAAGGTAGGCCCATTTTCTTGGCATTCGCCTCCAAGTCTTGGCGCCAGGTGTTTCGCTGCCGACTTCTGCTACTTTTCCCTTGGAACTTCCTCTTGAGGGACTGCCTTCTGATGTTTTGAGGCTGGTACCAGGGGCGTCACTAGACCTAATACTGTACTGGGGCACACCTCGGGCACAAATAATTTATGTGAGCGCGCAAGCAAAAACATTTTTAGCACTTATTTATCATAAAAAAATAAATAAATAGTGCTTTAAACTATGAAATCATATCAGATTATGTTGTATGGATCTTTGATTAACCACCTGAAATTAACTAATGCATTTGACCTACTTGTGCACTTTTTTACTCCAGACTTCTAAACTGCTACTGGTAAAAGCAAAAAGGAAGAGCAATTAATCTTTTTGAAATATATATTGCAGTAATCATCTGCAAATTTAACATCTACAAAAGTAAAACAAAAAATAAAGCACCCCACATCTCTGGGTTCTTTTATATTATTTAATTTCCATTTATGGCAATGTGGCTAATCCTATTTCAGATACACAAAACTATAAAATATACACAAAACAATAAAGCCACAGTAGTAGAATAAACGAACAACTGTTGTGTGTCTGTTCAGGGAATCATTTTCTGAGAAGTAAACTGTAACGTCTCTTTTTCATTTTTGCAAAGTGGTCAATCACTCTGGACAGACATGGAAATATTACAGTAACTGTTATACAGTTGACCAGTGGTTCCCAACTGCTGGGTCGTGACATAAAAGTGGATTGTGTGTCATTTTCAGTGAGTCGCAGTCAGATGTGTGCATGAAAAAAAAAAAAAGTTTAGGGAGAAAAAAATCTAAATGTGGCAACAAAACCAGATATTTTTAGCCATTTTTCTAGTGACTATTAGTGAGTATTTTAGCAAAAGGCAAACCGACTATCAAGTTGGAGGAGGACTCAGGACAGACATGGAAATGTATTTTAAAAAATCTAAAAGGGGCAACAAAACCCGATATTTTCAGCCATCTTTCTGAAAACAAATACAGAAATGTTACTATTTTTTCTGGAAACAAAACCAGATGCTTTAGCTGTAGCCATTTTTCTGGTGACAAAACAAGATTATTTTAGTCTACTGTGCTATTTTTCTGTGAAATAAACTTGAATGATTTAAAAATTTGGCTCACGACTTGATGATATGGAAAAATGTTTTTCTTCCTGAAGATAATCCATTTGAGAAGCACTCAACTCACACATGCTTACTCCAAATCATCATTGATGCAAAACCAGCAGACAATAACAAACATTATGTTTCAATCAATGTTTATTTATATAGCCCCAAATCACAAATGTCTCAAAGGACTGCACAAATCATTACGACTACAACATCCTCGGAAGAACCCACAAAAGGGCAAGGAAAACTCACACCCAGTGGGCAGGGAGAATTCACATTCAGTGGGACGCCAGCGACAATGCTGACTATGAGAAACCTTGGAGAGGACCTCAGATGTGGGCAACCCCCCCCCTCTAGGGGACCGAAAGCAATGGATGTCGAGCGGGTCCAACATGATACTGCGAAAGTTCAATCCACAGTGGCTCCAAGACAGCAGCGAGAGTCCCGTCCACAGGAAACCATCTCGAGCGGATCAGCAGCGTAGAGATGTCCCCAACCGATACAGGCGAGCGGTCCATCCTGGGTCCCGACGAGCGGTCCATCCTGGGTCTCGACTCTGGACAGCCAGTACTTCATCCATGGTCATCGGACCGGACCCCCTCCACAAGGGAGGGGGGGACATAGGAGAAAGAAAAGAAGCGGCAGATCAACTGGTCTAAAAAGGAGGTCTATTTAAAGGCTAGAGTATACAGATGAGTTTTAAGATGAGACTTAAATGCTTCTACTGAGGTAGCATCTCGAACTGTTACCGGGAGGGCATTCCAGAGTACTGGAGCCCGAACGGAAAACGCTCTATAGCCCGCAGACTTTTTTTGAGCTCTAGGAATCACTAATAAGCCGGAGTCTTTTGAACGCAGATTTCTTGCCGGGACATACGGTACAATACAATCGGCAAGATAGGCTGGAGCTAGACCGTGTAGTATTTTATACGTAAGTAGTAAAACCTTAAAGTCACATCTTAAGTGCACAGGAAGCCAGTGCAGGTGAGCCAGTACAGGCGTAATATGATCAAACTTTCTTGTTCTTGTCAAAAGTCTAGCAGCCGCATTTTGTACCAACTGTAATCTTTTAATGCTAGACATTGGGAGACCCGAAAATAATACGTTACAGTAATCGAGACGAGACGTAACAAACGCATGGATAATGATCTCGGCGTCTTTAGTGGACAAAATGGAGCGAATTTTAGCGATATTACGGAGATGAAAGAAGGCCGTTTTAGTAACGCTTTTAATGTGTGACTCAAAGGAGAGAGTTGGGTCGAAGATAATACCCAGATTTTTTACAGAGTCACCTTGTTTTATTATTTGGTTGTCAAATGTTAAAGTTGTATTATTAAATAGAGGTCGGTGTCTAGCAGGACCGATAATCAGCATTTCCGTTTTTTTGGCATTAAGTTGCAAAAAGTTAGCGGACATCCATTGTTTAATTTCATTAAGACACGCTTCCAACTGACTACAGTCCGGCGTGTTGGTCAGCTTTAGGGGCATGTAAAGTTGGGTGTCATCAGCATAACAGTGAAAGCTAATACCGTATTTGCGTATGACGTCACCTAGCGGCAGCATGTAGATGCTGAAGAGTACAGGGCCAAGGACCGAACCCTGGGGAACTCCACACGTTACCTTAACATAGTCCGAGGTCACACTGTTATAGGAGACGCACTGCATCCTATCAGTAAGATAAGAGTTAAACCATGACAGGGCTGAGTCCGAAATACCAATTCGTATTTTGATACGCTCTAATAAAATATTATGATCGACGGTATCGAAAGCAGCGCTAAGATCGAGGAGCAGCAACATAGATGACGCATCAGAGTCCATCGTTAGCAATAGATCATTAGTCAGTTTTGCGAGGGCTGTCTCAGTCGAGTGATTTGCCCTGAAACCGGATTGAAAGGTTTCACATAGATTGTTAAACGCTAAGTGCTCATTTAGCTGCTCTGCAACAATTTTTTCGAGGATTTTCGAAATAAAGGGAAGGTGAGACACCGGTCGGTAGTTTACCATGAGGTCTGGATCGAGGTTAGGTCTTTTAAGGAGAGGATGAATAACCGCTTTTTTGAATGCAACGGGAACAGTGCCCGAGGAAAGTGATAAGTTTATAATATTTAGCACTGATGGACCTAATAATACAAAAAGCTCCTTGATAAGTTTCCCAGGAAGTGGGTCAAGTAAACATGTTGTTTGTTTTATTCCATTTACACGTTGTAACAATCCTTCTAATGTTATTTCATCAAAACGAGAGAAACTATTTTGGATATTTGCAGTATCCGCCGTATATACAATCGTATCTGTGTTACTATAACCCCGTTGTAGCTGGGACGCATTGTCTTTAATCTCCTTTCTAATAAGTTCAATTTTCTTATTAAAGAACTTCATAAAGTCATCTGCCGAATGGGTGGAGCTACTGGAAGGAGTCCCTTGTTGGGTTAGCGATGCTACTGTACTAAACAAAAATTTTGGATCGTTTTTATTAATGCGGATGAGATTTGAGTAATAATTAGTTTTAGCTAAGGTAAGCATGCGTTTATAAGTTATTAAACTATCACTCCATGCTTGATGGTGCACCTCAAGTTTAGTCGTGCGCCATTTGCGTTCCAGCTTTCTACATAATAATTTCTGAGCTCTAGTTTCTTCAGTAAACCATGGCGTACGCCTTTTTGGAGCCTTTTTTAACTTCAGCGGTGCTATACTATCAATGGTTTCGCGCAGTGCGTTGTTAAAGTTGTTAGTGAGGTTATCAATAGACCCCACATACTTTGGGAACGGTGCCATTACCGAGGGCAGTAGGTCCGCAAGAGTCGTCGTTGTGGCAGCATTAATGTTGCGGCTGCTATAGCAGTTATTATTATTATTAGCTTGCCGAACATGAGTCTGAACTTCGAATTTTATAAGGTAATGATCGGACATTACTTTAGTATACGGGAGTATCATAACTTTGGAGACGGTGATACCTCTGACAAGCACTAGGTCTATCGTATTACCGCTGCGATGCGTCGGTTCATTTATTATTTGTGTAAGACCACAGCTATCAATTATAGTCTGGAGCGCCACGCACGGTGGGTCCAATGGGGTATTCATATGGATATTAAAGTCCCCCATTATAATTATATTATCGGCGTGCGTCACTAGATCAGCAACAAACTCTGAGAATTCACTAATAAAGTCCGAATAGGGCCCTGGGGGGCGGTAGATAACGGCCAGGCACAGAGGCAGAGGTGTGGCAGACTTCATAGAAAGCACCTCAAACCATTTATATTTATTATTTAAGTTAGGACTAAAGTTAAAGTTTTCGTTGTATATTAGTGCGACACCCCCTCCCCTTTTGAGGTGACGGGCAATATGCGCATTCGTATAGTTAGGAGGGGATGCCTCATTTATCGCAAAAAAGTCGTCTGGTTTGAGCCAGGTTTCGCTAAGACCGATGACGTTAAGGTTGTTGTCTCTAATGACCTCATTGACTAATAACGTTTTGGGAGACAAAGATCTGATGTTTAGAAAGCCCATATTATAGGTAGTGGGCTGTTTTAAGGAGTTGTTGATAAAATTATCCGTAGTAGCAATATTAATAATGTTGCGTTTATTATGCGCAGTGTACTTAAAATAATTACGACCATATCTAGGAATTGATATGACGGGAATTTTCAGATTGTCTACTTGGCGCTGCGATAAACTGAACGCATCATAATTTGCCACCTCAGTAGAACGCATGTCTAACTCTGACGAAGTCATAGATACAGTAGAAAAAACATTTTGTGAGTTGTGTATTATTCTACGAAAATTGCTATGTGTACAGGGATCATCCAGCCTGGCGCTGGCTAGTTCTAACTTAACTGACTCCATACCCAGGCTAGCAGGCTCTGTAATTGCCTGTGACCGGGCTTGCTCTAGTGCAGTTAGTCAAATGTGGCTCAATGCGAAGTCTATGTTCCGAGACAAGAGGATAGCGCCTTCCTGGTTAGGGTGAAGGCCGTCTCTCCTCAGCAAGCCAGGTTTGCCCCAGAAAGAGGGCCAATTATCAATAAACGTAAATCCCTGTTGTCTGCAGAAGCTATCCAGCCACCTGTTAAGAGAGACTAATCTGCTATATCTCTCATCATTGCCTCTCCCAGGCAGGGGGCCAGAGACAATTACTCGATGCCTGGACATCTTTCTGGCGAGATTACAAGCCCTGGCTATGTTTCTCTTTGTAATCTCTGATTGTCTCATCCTAACGTCATTGGAGCCAACGTGTATTACTATATTCGCATAACTAGTGGTGCGGTTAGCCTGCCGTACGTGTTTACTAGACCTGTTGCGAGTTAGCTCCCTAAGATTAGCTTCAATGTCAGGTGCTCTGCCCCCGGGAATACACTTAATTGTGGCTGGTTTGCTAAGCTTTATGTTTCGGGTGATGGAGTCCCCTATAACTAAAGTGTGGTGCCCGGTAGACTGGGGTGTAGGACTAGCTAAAGGGCTAAATCTATTATGCGTCTCAACCGGTACACCGTAGCTTGTAGGCCGATTAGGGCTGCTACAAGCTGGGCTAGTTAGCTCGCTACAGCTAACGCTAGCAGATGTGTCCGCAACATCTAAAGTTACGAAATTACACTGCTCTAACTGGCGGACACGGCTCTCTAGCAAAGCCAACCTATCCATGAGTAAAGTGCACGAAGCGCAGGAAGCCATACTCACAGAAACTTTCCGTCGCCGAGTGGAGTGCCAGCTGTCTTCGGGAAGTGGTGGTCACGGTGGCGGGGGAGAAGCTTCCTTCAGACCGGCGCTGCCTTTCTCCGCTAGCCTCGTTAGCTTAGCAGCTAGCTAGCTGAGGGCGGAGTGGTGAGACAGAGATCGGGTGATTTGCAAGTTAAATTGAACTATTAAATATGTTCGATAAGTTGTAAATAAAGCTGCAAAACAGTTAAAATCACACAGATAGAACGATACTTAGCTTTTTTGCAACAAGAGCAGTCAGCGAGCAGTCATTCACGTTGGAAATTCCCCCGACAGCTCGTACAGCAAATGAATATGTTTGTCTTGATACAAGGAATAACGTTAGCTAACTTAGCATCAACTTAAGACAATGATGTTGCCTAGCTAGCTGGGACTTCACTTACATCTCTCATTCCTTGCTGCTTCTTCTCTGCTGCGGGCGAATAACTTTCTTAAATCCATCTAGGAGTTACAGTTTGAGTCAAATCAAAATCAAAATATTGTAATTAACAAATTGTTGTTGGCTAACGTCACCTACCTCACGCAGTGATTCGCATCCCCCCCCTCTCTCTCTCTCTTTCTTTCTCTCTCTCTCTCTCAACTGAAGTCTCGATCCACACGTGAATAAATTACCATATTAAGTAGCCATGTGCTCACTGTTACGTGGAGTGAATACAGTAGCAATCAATTACCATACTAAGTAGTATGTGTGCTGTTGTCTATGTTATGTAGACTTAAAACTCTGAAGCGATTTTTTTTATTGGTGCACTGCAGATCAACAGTGGGGCACGTGCCCCAGTGAAATCTGTCTGGCGACGCCCCTGGCTGGTACGTCCTATCCACACCGTTTGAGGATATCTTTCTCTGCTGGTATTAGGTGCGTTGCAACAGTTCTGTGTTGCTGATGGTGTTAGGCCAGTGGATATGGAGGATTTGTCGCAGACAGGTGTTGATGAACGACTAGTGGTGGTGTTTCCAGTGGTCCTCCATGACTCAGCACTGATTTCCCATTGATGTTAAATATCCTTATCTTTGTTGTCATGGTCAGTTTGGACCGTTATCTAGGTATTTATTTTAACATGTTATTTATTGTATGTATTGTATTTGAACTGTACCTAACAGAGCAGCCACATGTATTTTCGTCGTGCTCTCAAGTTGGATGACAATAAAGCGTTCTATTCTATTCTACAATTAATTTATCAAAGACATGTGGCCCTGATATCTACTTCGTTTTCTGATGGGCTTACTACCAAGTTTGGGTACGCATCCCTTTCTACAACGTTGAAGAACGTCTTCCTCGATGAATGGACTCTACATTTAGGTGTCCCAGTACTTTTGTCCGTGCGACTTTTGGAAGCAGGCGTGTGTCAGTCAGTCAGTGTAAGAAGTAAAAACACGGCCTCCTTGTGTGTTTTTACAGATATAAATACACTCTGGTCTGGTCTGGTCTAGTCTGGACTAAAGCAGCTTTTGTTGGGACATTTTCCATCAGCACCACACCAGTGCTGCTGCTCAAATACCTCCAGTCTGGCTCTTAGAGGACTTTTCGTCTGGACCAGAACCACAACCTTCTCATTGTTCTTTCGGAAATGTGCTTAAGGCCGGGAGCATATAGAATACTTAGAGGATCCATAGTTGGTCCAGTGGCCAGCTTGATTTTGATCTTTTTATAAACATCAAACAAAGCTTGCCTGTGCCCCAGAACATACTAAGTAATGTCAGAGGGCAACAAGTAAAGTATTGGATTTGATGTTGGATAATTTAATTCCATTTGCAATTTAAACCTTTTTTACAAAAATATCTAATATTTACCAATTTTTCAAAAATCCCCGACTTTATGTATTAAGTAATATATTAGAAAGAACAGTCATCAAAATTACAGAAAACATTTTCAAGCCTTTTGACTTGGGGGCCATAGTAGGCTAAAACAATTATATATATATATATATATATTTATATATATATATAAAAAAAAAATATGTATATATATATATATATATATATATATAGGTTGATTTGCAACACTAAATTGGCCCTCGTGTGTGAATGTGAGTGTGAATGTTGTCTGTCTATCTGCGTTGGCCCTGCAATTTGGTGGCAACTTGTCATAGATCAGGGGTCAGCAACCCGCGGCTCTTCCCTGGAGCTTTTTCAAAAATGGAAAAAGATAGAGGGAAAAATGTATTTGCTGTTTTGATACTGTTTGATTGATTGATTGAAATTTTTATTAGTAGATTGCACAGTACAGTACATATTCCTTACAATTGACCATTAAATGGTAACACCCCACTAAGTTTTTCATCTTGTTTAAGTCGGGGTCCACGTTTCTGTAGGAGGACAAACATGACGCAAATCTTCCTAATTGTTTGAAATCCCGCTGTTTATATTAAACACGCTTCACTGATGACAGTATTTTGTCAGCACCGTTTTGTCCTACTAATTTTGTTGGCCCTTGAGCGCACCGTAGTTTGTTTACTTACGACTTTCTCCAACGCTGCCACGGAAAGACGTGTTTCATGCTGCTCCCTCTTTGTCTCCATCCATCCATTTTCTACCGCTTATTCCCTTTTGGGGTCACGGGGGGCGCTGGCGCCTATCTCAGCTACAATCGGGCGGAAGGCGGGGTACACCCTGGACAAGTCGCCACCTCATCGCAGGGCCAACACAGATAGACAGACAACATTCATACTCACATTCACACACTAGGGCCAATTTAGTGTTGCCAATCAACCTATCCCCAGGTGCATATCTTTGGAAGTGGGAGGAAGCCGGAGTACCCGGAGGGATCCCACGCATTAACGGGGAGAACATGCAAACTCCACATAGAAAGATCCCGAGCCTGGGATTGAACCCAAGACTGCAGGACCTTCGTATTGTGAGGCAGACGCACTAACCCCTCTGCCACCGTGAAGCCTCTTTGTCTCATCAAAGTTAAAGTACCAATGATTGATTTTGTCCACCAAACGTTTTATACTGTGCATGAATGCACAAAGGTGAGCCATGTTGATTTTATCGACGTGTGTGAAGTGCTAATAATCTATGCTAACATGCATGCTATTTAGGCTTGCTGGGTGTGTATATTACATCACAATGCCTCGTTTGTAGCTATATTTGAGCTCATTTTAATTTCCTTGATTTATGTCCTCTGCGTGTTTAATTCATATTTGCATGTCTCATGGCACATTTTATGTATGTACAAACCCCGTTTCCATATGAGTTGGGAAATTGTTTTAGATGTAAATATAAACGGTTCCGAGTCAACGTGAATGACTGCTCGCTGACTGCTCTTGTTGCAAAAAAGCTAAGTATCGTTCTATCTGTGTGATTTTAACTGTTTTGCAGCTTTATTTACAACTTCTCGAACATATTTAATAGTTCAATTTAACTTGCAAATCACCCGATCTCTGTCTCACCACATCGCCCTCAGCTAGCTAGCTGCTAAGCTAATGAGGCTAGCGGAGAAAGGCAGCGCCGGTCTGAAGGAAGCTTCTCCCCCGCCACCGTGACCACCACTTCCCGAAGACAGCTGGCACCCCACTCGGCGACGGAAACTTTCTGTGAGTATGGCTTCCTGCGCTTCGTGCACTTTACTCATGGATAGGTTGGCTCTGCTAGAGAGCCGTGTCCGCCAGTTAGAGCAGTGTAATTTCGTAACTTTAGATGTTGCGGATACATCTGCTAGCGTTAGCTGTAGCAAGCTAACTAGCCCAGCTTGTAGCAGCCCTAACCGGCCTACAAGCTACGGTGTACCGGTTGAGACGCATAATAGATTTAGCCCTTTAGCTAGTCCTACACCCCAGTCTACCGGGCACCACACTTTAGTCATAGGGGACTACATCACCCGAAACATAAAGCTTAGCAAACCAGCCACAATTAAGTGTATTCCCGGGGGCAGAGCACCTGACATTGAAGCTAATCTTAGGGAGCTAACTCGCAACAGGTCTAGTAAACACGTACGGCAGGCTAACCGCACCACTAGTTATGCGAATATAGTAATACACGTTGACTCCAATGACGTTAGGATGAGACAATCAGAGATTACAAAGAGAAACATAGCCAGGAATTGTAATCTCGCCAGAAAGATATCCAGGCATCGAGTAATTGTCTCTGGCCCCCTGCCTGGGAGAGGCAATGATGAGAGATATAGCAGATTAGTCTCTCTTAACAAGTGGCTGGATAGCTTCTGCAGACAACAGGGATTTACGTTTATTGATAATTGGCCCTCTTTTTTGGGGAAACCTGGCTTGCTGAGGAGAGACGGCCTTCACCCTAACCAGGAAGGCGCTATCCTCTTGTCTCGGAACATAGATTTCGCATTGAGCCACATTTGACTAACTGCACTAGAGCAAGCCCGGTCACAGGCAATTACAGAGCCTGCTAGCCTGGGTATGGAGTCAGTTAAGCTAGAACTAGCCAGCGCCAGGCTGGATGATCCCTGTACACAAAGCAATTTTCGTAGAATAATACACAACTCACAAAATGTTTTTTCTGCTGTGTCTATGACTACGTCAGAGTTAGACATGCGTTCTACTGAGGTGGCAAATTATGATGCGTTCAGTTTATCGCAGCGCCAAGTAGACAATCTGAAAATTCCCGTCATATCAATTCCTAGATATGGTCGTAATTATTTTAAGTACACTGCGCATAATAAACGCAACATTATTAATATTGCTACTACGGATAATTTTATCAACAACTCCTTAAAACAGCCCACTACCTATAATATGGGCTTTCTAAACATCAGATCTTTGTCTCCCAAAACGTTATTAGTCAATGAGGTCATTAGAGACAACAACCTTAACGTCATCGGTCTTAGCGAAACCTGGCTTAAACCAGACGACTTTTTTGCGATAAATGAGGCATCCCCTCCTAACTATACGAATGCGCATATTGCCCGTCACCTCAAAAGGGGAGGGGGTGTCGCACTAATATACAACGAAAACTTTAACTTTAGTCCTAACTTAAATAATAAATATAAATCGTTTGAGGTGCTTTCTATGAAGTCTGCCACACCTCTGCCTCTGTGCCTGGCCGTTATCCACCGCCCCCCAGGGCCCTATTCGGACTTTATTAGTGAATTCTCAGAGTTTGTTGCTGATCTAGTGACGCACGCCGATAATATAATTATAATGGGGGACTTTAATATCCATATGAATACCCCATTGGACCCACCGTGCGTGGCGCTCCAGACTATAATTGATGGCTGTGGTCTTACACAAATAATAAATGAACCGACGCATCGCAGCGGTAATACGATAGACCTAGTGCTTGTCAGAGGTATCACCGTTTCCAAAGTTATGATACTCCCGTATACTAAAGTAATGTCCGATCATTACCTTATAAAATTCGAAGTTCAGACTCATGTTCGGCAAGCTAATAATAATAATAACTGATATAGCAGCCGCAACATTAATGCTGCCACAACAACGACTCTTGCGGACCTACTGCCCCCGGTAATGGTACCGTTCCCAAAGTATGTGGGCTCTATTGATAACCTCACTAACAACTTTAACAACGCCCTGCGCGAAACCATTGATAGTATAGCACCGCTGAAGTTAAAAAAGGCTCCAAAAAGGCGTACGCCATGGTTTACTGAAGAAACTAGAGCTCAGAAATTATTATGTAGAAAGCTGGAACGCAAATGGCGCACGACTAAACTTGAGGTGCACCATCAAGCATGGAGTGATAGTTTAATAACTCATAAACGCATGCTTACCTTAGCTAAAACTAATTATTACTCAAATCTCATCCGCATTAATAAAAACGATCCAAAATGTTTGTTTAGTACAGTAGCATCGCTAACCCAACAAGGGACTCCTTCCAGCAGCTCCACCCATTCGGCAGATGACTTTATGAAGTTCTTTAATAAGAAAATTGAACTTATTAGAAAGGAGATTAAAGACAATGCGTCCCAGCTACAACGGGGTTATAGTAACACAGATACGACTGTATATACGGCGGATACTGCAAATATTCAAAATAGTTTCTCTCGTTTTGATGAAATAACATTAGAAGAATTGTTACAACGTGTAAATGGAATAAAACAAACAACATGTTTACTTGACCCACTTCCTGGGAAACTTATCAAGGAGCTTTTTGTATTATTAGGTCCATCAGTGCTAAATATTATAAACGTATCACTTTCCTCGGGCACTGTTCCCCTTGCATTCAAAAAAGCGGTTATTCATCCTCTCCTTAAAAGACCTAACCTCGATCCTGACCTCATGGTAAACTACCGACCGGTGTCTCACCTTCCCTTTATTTCGAAAATCCTCGAAAAAATTGTTGCAGAGCAGCTAAATGAACACTTAGCGTTTAACAATCTATGTGAAACCTTTCAATCCGGTTTCAGGGCAAATCACTCGACTGAGACAGCCCTCGCAAAATTGACTAATGATCTATTGCTAACGATGGACTCTGATGCGTCATCTATGTTGCTGCTCCTCGATCTTAGCGCTGCTTTCGATACCGTCGATCATAATATTTTATTAGAGCGTATCAAAACACGAATTGGTATGTCGGACTCAGCCCTGTCATGGTTTAACTCTTATCTTACTGATAGGATGCAGTGCGTCTCCCATAACAGTGTGACCTCGGACTATGTTAAGGTAGCGTGTGGAGTTCCCCAGGGTTCGGTCCTTGGCCCTGTACTCTTCAGCATCTACATGCTGCCGCTGGGTGACGTCATACGCAAATACGGTATTAGCTTTCACTGTTATGCTGATGACACCCAACTCTACATGCCCCTAAAGCTGACCAACACGCCGGACTGTAGTCAGTTGGAAGCGTGTCTTAATGAAATTAAACAATGGATGTCCGCTAACTTTTTGCAACTTAATTTAAAAAAAAACGGAAATGCTGATTATCGGTCCTGCTAGACACCGACCTCTATTTAATAACACAACTTTAACATTTGACAACCAAATAATAAAACAAGGTGACTCTGTAAAAAATCTGGGTATTATCTTCGACCCAACTCTCTCTTTTGAGTCACACATTAAAAGCGTTACTAAAACGGCCTTCTTTCATCTTCGTAATATCGCTAAAATTCGCTCCATTTTGTCCACTAAAGACGCCGAGATCATTATCCATTACGTCTCGTCTCGATTACTGTAACGTATTATTTTCGGGTCTCCCCATGTCTAGCATTAAAAGATTACAGTTGGTACAAAATGCGGCTGCTAGACTTTTGACAAGAACAAGAAAGTTTGATCATATTACGTCTATACTGGCTCACCTGCACTGGCTTCCTGTGCACTTAAGATGTGACTTTAAGGTTTTACTACTTACGTATAAAATACTACACGGTCTAGCTCCAGCCTATCTTGCCGATTGTATTGTACCGTATGTCCCGGCAAGAAATCTGCGTTCAAAAGACTCCGGCTTATTAGTGATTCCTAGAGCCCAAAAAAAGTCTGCGGGCTATAGAGCGTTTTCTGTTCGGGCTCCAGTACTCTGGAATGCCCTCCCGGTAACAGTTCGAGATGCTACCACAGTAGAAGCATTTAAGTCTCACCTTAAAACTCATCTGTATACTCTAGCCTTTAAATAGACCTCCTTTTTAGACCAGTTGATCTGCTGCTTCTTTTCTTTCTCCTATGTCCCCCCCTCCCCTGTGGAGGGGGTCCGGTCCGATGACCATGGATGAAGTACTGGCTGTCCAGAGTCGAGACCCAGGATGGACCGCTCGCCTGTATCGGTTGGGGACATCTCTACACTGCTGATCCGCCTCCGCTTGCGATGGTTTCCTGTGGACGGGACTCTCGCTGCTGTCTTGGATCCGCTTGAACTGAACTCTCGCGGCTGTGTTGGAGCCACTATGGATTGAACTTTCACAGTATCATGTTAGACCCGCTCGACATCCATTGCTTTCGGTCCCCTAGAGGGGGGGGTTGCCCACATCTGAGGTCCTCTCCAAGGTTTCTCATAGTCAGCATTGTCACTGGCGTCCCACTGGATGTGAATTCTCCCTGCCCACTGGGTGTGAGTTTTCCTTGCCCTTTTGTGGGTTCTTCCGAGGATGTTGTAGTCGTAATGATTTGTGCAGTCCTTTGAGACATTTGTGATTTGGGGCTATATAAATAAACATTGATTGATGATTGATTGTTACAATGAATTGCAAATCATTTTCAACCCATATTCAGTTGAATATGCTACAAAGAAAACATAATTAATTTTCAAACTGATACACTTTTTTTTTTTGCAAATAATCATTAACTTTAGAATTTGATGCCAGCAACACGTGACAAAGAAGTTGGGAAATGTGGCAATAAATACTGATAAAGTTGAGGAATTCTCATCAAACACTTATTTGGAACATCCCACAGGTGAACATGCTAATTGGGAACAGGTGGGTGCCATTATTGGATATAAAAGGAGCTTTCGTGAAATGCTCAGTCATTCACAAACAAGGATTGGGAAACGGTCACCACTATGTAAGCAAATTGTCAAACAGTTTTAGAACAACATTTCTCAACGGGCTATTGCAAGAAATTTAGGAATTTTTACCGTCTACGGTCGTAATACGATAAAAAGGTTCAGAGAATCTGGAGAAATCACTGCACCTAAGCGATAATATAACGACCATTCGTTCCCTCAGGCGGTAATGCATCAAAAAGGGACATTTGTGTGTAAAGGATATCACCACATGGGCTCAGGAACACTTCAGAAAACCACTGTCACCACATTAGAAATTGTTTTTGGGAAACAGTGAACGTCGTGTCCTCCGGACCAAAGAGGAAAATAACCATCAGGACTGTTTTAGGTGCAAAGTTCAAAAGCCATCATCTGTGATGGTATGGGGGTGTATTAGTGCCCAAGGCATGGGTAATTTACACATCTGTGAAGGCACCATTAATGCTGAAAGGTACATACAGGTTTTGGAGCAACATATGTTGCCATCCAAGCAACGTTATCATGGATGCCCTTGCTTATTTCAGACGATGCCAAGTAACTTGTTACAACAGCGTGGCTTCATAGTAAAAGAGTGCGGGTACTAGACTGGCTTGTCTGTAGTCCACACCTGTCTCCCATTGAAAATGTGTGGCGCATTATGAAGCCTAGAATACCACAACGGAGACCCCGGACTGTTGAACAACTTAAGCTGTACATAAAACAAGAATGGGAAAGAATTCCACCTGAAAAGCTTCAACAATGTGTCTCCTTAGTTCCGAAAGGTTTATTGAGTGTTGTTAAAAGAAAAGGTGATGCAGCCATGAAATTCTAAGTTAATTTTTATTTGTAAAAAAAAAATGAAGTTTATGAGTTTGAACATCAAATATCTTGTCTTTGTAGTCCATTCAATTGAATATGGGTTGAAAATGATATGCAAATCATTGTATTCCGTTTATATTTACATCTAACACAATTTCCCAACTCATATGAAAACGAGGTTTGTAATATTGGCTGCACTTCTGATGGTCTGTCATGTTGTTCCAGACCACAGCAAGGTTTATCATGTTGTTCCAGACCACAGCAAACATTATTTAACGATTGTAATAAATCTATTAGAAGAAGACAAGCTGTCCTTTCCTTTAACTTGGACACACACATCTGTCAGATCGGTGGTCTGTATTATGTGTTTTATTTTCAATCTAAGACTCCTTCGATTCCTGTTTTTTGTGCACCCTTGTTTGTTTTAGTTACCATGTGTGAACGGCTTCTCGCCGCCATCGTGTGGGTTGCATGGATCATTGAGGGATGACATCGCTGAGCAGGTTTGACTCGCTTTATTTTTCAATAACAGCTTGTCTTTCCGTCGGATCGCTTTTCAGCTGCTCCGCTTCTTCCTGCTCGCTCCTCTCTCGCTCCTTGATCGGCTGCGTCCTCGCTGTTGTCTTCGGCTCGATCTTGGTCGTTGTCGCTCTTTAGGTCTTTTCTCCTGGTTCTCCTACTTCTGCCACGATTGCTCCTCCTTCTCCCCTGTTATGCTGCAGGCTAAAATGTAGGGATTGAAAGCAGGTGTGTGGTCTACGCACCTGACTCGGATTGCTCGTCGCTCCAAGCGTGCCCCGCCTTTCTGCTCCGCTGCATGATCCGCCTCCTGGCCGCCATCTTGGGCAGGACCGCTGTTTGTCCTAAGCTGCTGTCGGCTCGTCGGCTGCGTCTCTCCACAGGCCTCCATCGCAAATCTCAAGCTGGGCTTCAGTCCGGTTGAGCCTACTCCCCCCTCCCTTTATTGAAAGGGCAGTAAAAAAAAAACTGCCACGGCCACCTGCCTTCTCTTCTTCTTTGTCCTCTTTGACCTTTTCTTAATCTTTGTCTTCTTTGTCCTCTTCGTCCTCATCATCATCATCACCACATTCCTTTTCATCGCCATCATGCTCCGATTTATCATCACCATTCTCCTCTTCATCATCATCATCACCATGGTCTTCCTTATCATCCTCATCATCACCATGGTCTTCCTCGTCATCATCATCATGACCATGGTCTTACTTGTCATTATCACCATGGTCTTCCTCATCATTCTTATCATCACCATGGTCTTCCTAGTCATCATCATCATCACCCTGCTCCTCTTCATCTTTTTCTTTCTCAATTTCTTGAGTTTCTTTAACTTCTTTCTCTTCATCCTGACCGGGGGATTTGGACCTTTCGACCTCCCCCGCCCCCATCGCGGGGCAAAACGACGGCGGGGCGCTGAGGTGGGTCCCGCGGCCGTCCTCAGCATTGCCTCCCTCTCTTTTGCCGACAGCTCGCCCTGCTGGTCTGCAGACACCACTGCCGCCTGTCCAGCCCCGCCCTCCAGGTATGATGTTTCAACCGAGACTTCACCGGCGTCCTTCTTGACTTATTCTTTGGGGGGGCACTCGCCGCCTCCCCCCATCTTGTCCGCCAGCGCCTGCAGGAGCCGCCAATTTGTTTGACTGCTTGCCGCCAATTTGCTGCACGCGCCGACCAACGCCCAGAGGAAATCGTCCTCCCTCGCCTCTGATGATCCTCCCACGTTCGGCGCCATTGTGAACGGCTTCTCGCCCCCATCATGTGGGTTGCATAGATCATTGAGGAATTACATCGCTGAGCAGGTTTGACTCGCTTTATTTTTCAATAACAACTTGTCTTTCCGTCGGATCGCTTTTCAACTGCTCCGCTCCTTCCTGCTTGGTCCTCTCTCGCTCCTTGATCGGCTGCGTCCTCGCTGTTGTCTTCGGCTCGCTTTTGGTCATTGTCGTTCGTTAGGTCTTTTCTCTTGGTTCTCCTAGTTCTGCCACGATCGCTCCTCTTTCTCCCTTTCATGCTGCAGGAGAAGATGCAGGGATCGAGAGCAGGAGTGTGATCTACGCACCTGACTCGGATTGCCGCAGTGTCACTCCAAGCGTGCCCCCCCTCTCCGCCCAGCTGCATGCTCCGCCTCCTGGCCGCCATCTATTTGTCTTAAGCTGCTGTCGGCTCGTCGGCTCCGTCTCCCCACACCATCGTTACTTATTATTTCCACCAGCTTATGATTAGTGTTTACCCGCTCACCTGCTGCCTGAGCACTAATCAGAGACATTATTTAAACCTGCCTTGCCCTCCAGCGAGTGCTTTAGTATTGTTTGATGTTTGCTGTTTGTTGTGTGCTGTGGACTGCCTTTTTTTGGAAGCTGAGAACTATTCCCTGGATCCCCACTCCGGTACCTGTTTGCTGTTTTCTGCTTACTGGTTTGTGTTTTCCTTGCCTTATTTTTTGAACATTAAAACCATGTTTTCATTTTCCAAGCCTGTCATCTCTGCTGCATCTTGGGGTTCGTCACCACCACTTCCTGACAACATCTATACAATTGGCAGTTTTAAACCAGTAGTTTCCAGGATTTATCTTACCCTTTTAGACACTTACTTAATGTGTGTCCTTCATTAGAACACTTACAGTACATAAGGTGTTTTACTTTTTGCGGTTCCAGGCAGGTTACTTACTCTTTTTAATTTTTGGTCCAATATGGTTCTTTCAACATGTTGGGTTGCCGACCCCTGTCCTAGATGTACCCTGACTTCTGCCCAAATGCAGCTGAGATGGGCTCCAGCACCCCTCGTGACCCCGAAAGGGACAAGCGGTAGAAAATGGATGGATGGATAGATATATACATATATATAAATAATGAATCATCAATATAATAGTATATTAAGAGTATGTGAAAGTTCGACTTCTACTTTGTTTACTTACGTGACAACCTCCTTAAAGTTTTGTAATCAGTCAGAAATAACAAGCAGCTAAAATGCGTGTGGAGAGTGTGTTTTGCATTTTGCCCATTTCTGCTTTAACGTGCTTCCATCTAAACTTCTTAAACTTGACTAAAATCTGTTTTCTTGGTGTTGTTTACCTTAATGGTTTGCTTTATGATGATTTTAGGATGAATTATGTTAAAAAATGTGCCCTCCTGCCTTGTCGCTGATGAAGATATTGAAGGATCAATCCCTACTGGAATGTCAATACCTCCATTCAGTCGATAACATATTTGCATCCAGTTTGTCAGATATTTCCCATGTTCATATGTTTTATTGGCGCTGCATTGAGTCATTCTGCCAATACAATAGGAGTAAATTTCATACTCGTCGAGTCCCACAGTAAAACAATGTGTGGAAACAGCTGGACTCTTTCCAGCATTGTTAGCGGCCCGTCACATGTCCATTCCACAATGTCGCCGTCTCCTTACGATCTTGCAGAGAAGGCTGCTTTTTTTTTTTTTTTTTCCAGAAGTTTCTCTGACTCCCCGGTGAAGAGCGTCGTCTTGTTCAGACATGGCGGTCCAACAGGAACAAGACACTGATACAACGTGGATTATATATTATATATGCACGTCCTTTCAAACTGACTTTGAAACAAAGTTGCAAAATAGTTGTGTTTGTAAATTACACAACATTGATGTCTAATGTTGGATCTCCGTTGTTTGTTAGGAAATGATTAAATTTCAATGGTCAAATCATGAATAAATGGCAAAAACATGTTGGTTCAACGTTTTATTTGTGTTGTAGAATGTTGGTTGGCAAATTACCACATTTCTATGGTCACCCGACTGTTATGTACGTGAGGGGTGGAAGGAGATGACACCACGAGGAAGTTCAGGTTACCGGGTTTATTGTAACCTTTGATGAGTGTGTGGGAGGTGTATGCTACCCTATGTGTTTGTTGCAGGACTGTGTGATTTTAACCATGGGAATATTACCAGGTGATGTTGTACATGCGTGTTGGAAAAATCCTTCAGCAGTCCAAAAAGGGGGAGACAATAAGGGGTCCGTAGGCAGACAGGTGGTCGAGGGCAGGAGAGAAGCGACAAGGTCCGTGTCCGAGTGAGGGTCAAGGATCGAGGGAGGCAGTCCAAAGTCCGGATGGAGGTCGAGGCACAGAGCTCGAGCACACGGAACAAGACGGGTACTGTGGGAGGAACGAGGAACAAGGAACATGAGACGAGGGAACAAGGAAGACGTGAAGAGAGATAGCGATGATAACAGGAGGGAAGCCAGAGACGTAATGCTTACAGCAAGGAGTTAACGACGTTCCGGCGTAGGGTACACTGGTCTTTATCCTGCCAACCTGACCACCACCAAGTGCGCTGATTGCCGATAGTATGCAGCTGTGTCCTTGCGTGGGCATGGCCTGGCATACTGCCAGGCTGAGTGCTGGAAGAACTAGCTACAGGAGAATTGTGGGTTTGAGACCGCGCCATGACACCGACATTGAATAAATAACATTGAAAAGCATGTTGTTTCAACCTTGCATTTGCTTTGTAGAATATTGTTTCGTAAATGACCAAATGTCAATGGTCAAATCAATGTCAAAACCCAACATTGATTAAACATCATCAAAAATCATGTTGTTTCAACGTTGTATTTGTGTTGCAAAATGTTGGTTGGAAAATGACCAAATTTCAATGGTTAAATCAACGTCATAACCCGAAATTAATAAAACGTTGTCCAAAAGCATGTTGTTCCAACAGTGTATTTGTGTTGTACTAACCCCGTTTCCATATGAGTTGGGAAATTGTGTGAGATGTAAATATAAACGGAATACAATGATTTGCAAATCCTTTTCAACCCATATTCAATTCAATGCACTACAAAGACAAGATATTTGATGTTCAAAACTTAATTTTTTTTTTACAAATAATAATTAACTTAGAATTTCATGGCTGCAACACGTGCCAAAGTAGTTGGGAAAGGGCATGTTCACCCCTGTGTTGCATCACCTTTTCTTTTAACAACACTCAATAAACATTTGGGAACTGTCAAAATAATTAGTTTCCTCAGTTCCCAAACAAAGCTTTGAAAGCTTTGAAAGTGGAATTCTTTCCCATTCTTGTTTTATGTAGAGCTTCAGTCGTTGAACAGTCCAGGGTCTCCGCTGTTGTATTTTACGCTTCATAATGCGCCACACATTTTCGATGGGAGACAGGTCTGGACTGCAGGTGGGCCAGGAAAGTACCCACACTCTTTTTTTATGAAGCCACGCTGTTGTAACACTTGTCTTGCTGAAATAAGCAGGGGCGTCCATGATAACTGTCATGATCCACGTCTTGGATCATTTCATATTCTGGTTTTGGTTCTGTTTGTTATCACATTCTGTCTAGTATTTGTATTCCTCAGTTCTTTGTGGCACTTCCTGGTTTTGTTCCATTGTCATAGTTACCCATTTAGTGTCACCTGTCTCTCCTTTGATCACGCGCACCTGCCCTTGGTTAGTTATCTCCCTATTTAAGACCGCCTTTGTTTGACATTCTTTCTTGGACTCTTGTTTGCTTCACGCTACAGTTGACGTCGCTCTTTCCAGCCTTGTGGTAACTACCTTCATGTACATTAGCTTCCATGCTATTTCAGTTGTTTGTCATCTCATCTCAGCTCATGTTAGCGCTTTCTGTTTTGTTTATTAGTGCCTTCGAGCAAGTGTTTTTGGTTTTTTGACAGTTTTAGTTAGTATAGAAAAAATTGTTGTTCCTACCTCACGCTGTGTCCATCTTCGCTGCACCCACGAGAGAACAACTCGTCATCACAATGCCACCAAGACGTCACAATAACGTTGCTTGGATGACATCATACTGTATGTTGCTCCAAAACCTGTATGGACCATTCTGCATTAATGGTGCCTTCACAGATGTGTAAGTTACCCATGCCTTGGCCAGTAATACACACCCATACCATCACAGATGCAGGCTTTCGAACTTTGCGCCTAGAACAATCCGAATGGTTATTTTCCTCTTTGTTCTGGAGGACACCAAGTCCTCTGTTTCCAAATATAATTTGAAATGTGGACTCGTCAGACCACAGAACACCTTTCCACTTTGCATCAGTCCATCTTAGGCGAGCTCGGGCCCAGCCAAGCCGGCGGCGTTTCAGGATATTGTTGATAAATGCGTTTGGCTTTGCATAGTAGAGTTTTAACTTGCACTTACAGATGTAGCGAACAACTGTAATTACTGACATTGGTTTGATGAAGTGTTACTGAGCCCATGTGGTGATATCCTTTACACACTGATGTCGGTTTTTGATCCAGTACTGCCTGAGGGATCTAAAGTCTGTATATTTAATTGCTTACGTGCAGCGATTTCTCCAGATTCTCTGAACTTTTTGATGATTTTACGGACCGTAGATGGTAAAATCCTTAAATTCCTTGCAAAAGCTCGTTGAGAAATGTTGTTCTAAAACTGTTCGACAATTTGCTTACAAAGTGGTGACCCTCACCCCATCCTTGTTTGTGAATTACTTAGCATTTCATGGAAGCTGCTTTTATACCCAATCATGGCACCCAACTGTACCCAATTAGCCTGCACACCTGTGGGATGTTCCATATAAGTGTTTGATGAGCATTCCTCAACTTTATCAGTATTTATTGCCACCTAACCCTACTTCTTTGTCACGTGTTGCTGGCATTAAATTTTTAAGTTAATGATTATTTGCACACACAAAAAATGTTTATCAGTTTGAACATCAAATATGTTGTCTTTGTAGCATATTCAAGTGAATATTGGTTGAAAATGATTTTCAAATCATTGTATTCTTTTTATATTTACATCTAACACAACTTCAAAACTCATATGTAAATGGGGTTTGTGGAACATTAGTTACGAAATGACCACATTTCAATGGTTAAATTAACGTCAGAATCCGAAATAGATAAAACATCGCCCAAAAGCATGTTATTTCAACTTTGTATTCATGTTGTAAAATATTGGTTGGAAAATGACCAAATTGCAATGGTCAAATCAACATCAGAACCTGACATTGAATAAACGTTGTCAAAAAGCATGTTGTTTCAACATTGTATTTGCTTTGTAGAATATTAGTTGGGAAATGACCAAATTTTAACGGTTAAATCAATGTCACACCCTGAGATTGAATAAATGTTGTCAAAAAGCATGTTGTTCCAACATTGTATTTGTGTTGTAGAATATAAGTGGGGAAATGACCAAATTTCAATGGTCATCTGACATTGAATAAATGTAATCGAAAATCACATTGTTTTAACGTTGTCTTTTTTTTGTAGAATATAGATTGGCAAATGACCAAATTTCAATGGTCATCTGACATTGAACAGATGTCATTGAAAAGCACATTGTTTTAACGTTGTCTTTTTTTTGTAGAATATTGATTGGTAAAAGACCAAAATTCAATGGTCAAATCAATGTCAGAACCCAACATTGATTAATTGTTGTCAAAAAGCATGTTGTTTCAACTTTGTAATTTATGTTGTGAAATATCAGTTGAGAAATAACCAAATTTTTATGGTCAAATCAACGTTCAGAACCTGACATTTATTAAACGTCATCAAAAAGCATGTTGTTTCACTTTTAGGTTTGATTTCCTCAACGACAGGACCTAATTTAACAAGTGCTCAACATTGTCTTGTGCCTGCCGGGAGCTGCCTGTCTAAGCAGACGCCTCGTCGCTACACTTATCAGCCGACTGTACAGGCCTCCACGCCAACCAGCCCCCGCCCCTCGCCCCCCTCTTCTGTTGTAATGAAGTTAATTACTATTAAACGAGGCCGCCGTTACCGTGAAATCATTAACACGGCGCCAGACGGCAGGTGGAGCGAGACCAATTATAAAGGACACAAGGAGCTTAAGAAAGTTGGGTCTTAAGTGCAATAGTCCATTGTGGGGACGTATGTTAACACTTAATGTAACATACTGTATCTTAAAAGGTACTTTTTGACTTCCTTGTATAGCTGCTGTAGCTTTTTAGAACACTTTTTATCACATAAGCGTGGAACGTCACCAAATGACTCCTTTACTGTACTCACTAATAAACCGATAAAGTCAGATGCTATGTCAATTCCTGTCAAAGATCCTTTATATCAGTGATTTTCAAACTTTGGTTCCATTTAGTGGCAGGTCAAAGAGTCACTTGTTTTACATTTCGATAATCCAACACAGCATTACTGTTCAAACTGTTCAAAAATATTATATATACTTGGTATATAAAACCTCTGCCTTGTTTTTTAATGAATACTCAGCCCTACTACACTATTTCAATGTTGGTCATTGTGGTGGTAATTGGAGACCCACGTTTCTTCTATACGTAACATTTGTAGGAATATTTTGCAAAATTTATGGGGCGGTATGGCGTAGTGGGTAGAGCGGCAGTGCCAGAAACCTGAGGGTTGCAGGTTCGCTTCCAACCTATTGACATCCAAATCGCTGCCATTGTGTCTTTGGGCAGGACACTTCACCCTTGCCCCCGGTGCTGCTCACACTGGTGAATGAATGATGAATGAATGATTGGTGGTGGTCGGGGGGGCCGCAGGCGCAAACTGGCAGCCACGCTTCCGTCAGTCTACCCCAGGGCAGCTGTGGCTACAGATGTAGCTTACCACCACCGGGTGTGAACGAATGATGGGTTCCCACTTCACTGTGAGCGCTTTGAGTATCTAACAATAGAAAAGCGCGATATAAATCTAATCCATTATTATTATTATTATTATTAAAACAGAAGCCCTCCATCCATTTTTCTACCGCTTGTCCCTTTTAGGGTTGCGGGGGTCGCTGTAGCCTATCTCAACTGCATTCGGGCGGTAGTCAAAGATCTTCTATTTGAGAGGAGACATTGTGCCATTTTTTTAATCTAATGTAAGAATGCCAGTCAAAGGTTATCAATGTGACAGCAGTGCTTTGCTGTTTTTCAAGGATGTACCAGGAAAAACACCAGTCAAAGATCTTCTATTTGACAGAAGATGTTTACTGTTTTAGGAAATCTACTGAAGAAGCGCCAGTTAAAATCCTCTATTTTACGGGAGGTCTTTTCTGTTTTTGAGAACCAAATGCAAAAATGCTAGTTAAAGATTCCCAGGTTGACAAGAGATTTTTGCTGTTTTTGAGTATCAACAGTAAAAAATGTCTGTCAAAGATTCCCAGTTTTTCAGGAGATGTTTGCTGTTTTTGAGTATCAACAATACCAAAATGCTAGTCAAAGACTCCCAGGTTGACAGGAGATGTCTGCTGTTTTCAATTATCAGTATTGAGTATGTTTTTTTAAAGATCTCTTGCAATAATGCTGGTCAAATATCTTCTATTATGCTGATGCACTTTGCTGTTTTTGAGGATCTCCTGCAAAATGTCAGTCAAAGATCTATTTGACGGGGGACCTCTGCTGTTTTAGAGGATTTCATGCAAAAATGCTACCAAAATAGTCCCAAATTGACAAGAAATGTATGCTGTTTTTAAGGCTCTACTGCACAAACATACTAGTTAAAGATCCTCTATGTGACAGAAGATTTAAGTTGTATTTAAGAATGTACAATAGAATGCTAGTCAAAGATTTTATAAATGACAGTGGAGCTCTGTAGTTTTCAAAGATCCCTAATAATGCTAGTCAAAGATCAGTTTTACGTGATAGAAGCGATCCAAAGCAAAAACGGTAGTAAAAATTTCCCAATTTTTCAAGGGATTACTGCTGTTTTTGATGATCTGCTACACAAATATGCTAGTCAAATATCTATTTGACAGGATGTGTTTTTTTTTTTTTTTAATCTCTGGCAAAAATTGTACTTAAAGATCCTTTAATCTCATGCAAAACGCCAGTCAGATTCCAAAATTGACTAGAGAATTCCACAATTTTTGAGGATCTACTGCAAAAATGGCGGTCAAATATTCTGTATCCGACTTGACTCAAGAAAATGAGTCAATGATCCCCTCTACCTCTAGTCAAAGATCCTCTAGAGATCCAAAGTGCACAGCTGTTTTTGAGAATTTAGTGCAAAAATGCCTTTCAAAGATCCTCTGGTTGACTGGAAACCAATGTTGTTTTCCAGGATCCAATGCAAAAACGCCAGTCAAAGATTCCCAATTTGCCAAGGGATTGTTGCTGTTTTTAAAAATATACGAAATAAATATGCTACTCAGAGAGCTTTCTTGTTTTTAAGAATATTACATTATAATGCTTGTCAAAGATTTTATATATGACAAGAGCGATTTATCGTTATTTAAAAATCTGTAATAATGACAGTCAAAGATAACTTTTTTACGATAGAAGTGTTCTGCTGTTTTTGAGAATCTAAAGCAAAAACGCTAGTCAAAATTTTCCAATTAGACAAGAGATTAATGCCAGTCAAATATTACAAAAGTTACTACAGATTTATACTGTTTTTGAAGATCTACTGCAAAAAACGCCAGTCAAAGATCTTGTATCTGACTGAATCCCAAGAAAACAGGTCAAATATTCTCCCTATGACTTGTGTACTGGTAATAATGCTAGTCAAAGATCATCTATAGTACAGATGTGCCCTGCCATTTTTGAGAATCTACTGCAAAAAAATGCAAGTCAAAGATCCTCTATTTGACTGGAGACCCTCTGTGTTTTAGAGCAGTGGTCCCCAACCTTTTTGTATCCGCGGACCAGTTTGGAATCCTTTTTTTTGTTTGTTTGTTTGTTTTTTTTGTCATGAAAAAGGGACTTTTTTGTCATGAAAAAGGGACGTTTTTGTGGTTGGTGCACTAATTGTAAGTGTATATTGTGTTTTTTATGTTGATTTGATACATTTTTATTTTTTAAATAAAAATGAATTAAAAATTCTTCGATTGGTACCAGGCCGCGGCCCGGTGGTTGGGGACCACTGTTTTAGAAGATCCATCCATTTTCTACCGCTTATTCACTTTTGGGGTCGCGGGGGGCGCTGGCGCCTATCTCAGCTACAATCGGGCGGAAGGCGGGCTACACCCTGGACAAGTCGCCACATCATCGCAGGGCCAACACAGATAGACAGACAACTTTCACACTCACATTCACACACTAGGGCCAATTTAGTGTTGCCAATTAACCTATCCCCAGGTGCATGTCTTTGGAAGTGGGAGGAAGCCGGAGTACCCGGAGGGAACCCACGCATTCACGGGGAGAACATGCAAACTCCACACAGAAAGATCCCGAGCCTGGATTTGAACCCAGGACTGCAGGAACTTCATATTGTGAGGCAGACGCACTAACCCCTCTGCCACCGTGAAGCCTTAATTACTGAGTCCTCGTGTGGGATTTGAACTCAGTACCCCTGCTTTCGGAGCCCACCGTGTTGACCATTGAGCTATCCTGGGTGCCTGTTTTAGAGGATCTAATACAAAAACACTAGTCAAAGATTCCCAATTTGACAACAGATTGCTGCTGTTTTTGAGGATCTGCTAAACAAATATGGTAATAATTGACAGGCTGTGCTGTTTTTTTAAAAGACCTCTAGCAATAATGCTAGTCAAAGATCCTCCATAGGACAAAATTGCTCTTCTGTTTTGAGAATCTACTCCAGAAAACCACAAGTCAAATATCTTCTATTTGACTGGAGACCACCGCTGATTTAGAGGTTCTAATGCAAAAACACCAGTGAAATTTTCCTAATTTGACAAGGGATTGCTGCTGTTTTTAAAGATCTACTAAATAAATACACTACTCAAAGATCCTCCTTGTGACAGATAACTAATGTTGTGTTTTTAAGAATATTACATAAGAATGCGAGTCAAAAATTTGACAGGAGCAGTTTATAGTTTTTAAAACATTTCTATTAATTGCTGGTCAAAGATCACTTTTATTTGATGGTAGCGCTTTGCTGTGTTTGAGAATTTAAAAAAAAAAGCCTAGTGAAAATCTCCAAATTTGACAAGAGATTACTCCTGTTTCGGAGGATCTGCTACACAAATATGTGAGTCACATATCTAATTGACAAGATGTGCTGTTGTTTTAAAAATCACTAGCAATAATGCTCATAAAAGCTCTTCTATTGGACAGAAGTGCTCTGCTGTTTGAGAATCTACTTCAAAAAAATCGCCAGTCAAAGATCCTCGATTTGACTGAAGACCACTGTCAGTGGCAACTCTGACAGTAGCCCCCCCCTCCCATAACAGATACCAGACATTTTACGAACCCTCCCCCCTAGAAAAAAAACAGTCCAAAGTCAAGAAAGGGTGGAGGGAGGACAAGGTGGTGGGCCGCCAGTGGCCCCGCACCCAGCGGGAAGAGTGAAACGACCACCTCTGTGGCCGACAGGTGTATGGTGGTGCCCTCTGCTGGCCGACCGGAGAGGATGGTGGTGGCGCCCCCTGCTGCTGGCCCACCGGAGTGCGTGGTGGTGGCGCCCCCTGCTGCTGGCCCACCGGAGTGCGTGGTGGTGGCGCCCCCTGCTGCTGGCCCACCGGAGTGCGTGGCGGTGGTGCCCCCCGCTGCTGGCCCGCCGTAATGTGTGGTGTTGGCGGCCCCCCGCTGCTGGCCCACCGGAGTGCGTGCTCGTGGCGCCCCCCTCTGCTGGCCCACCGGAGTGCGTGCTCGGGGCGCCCCCCGCTGCTGGCCCACCGAGTGCCTGGTCGTGGTGCCCCCGCTGCTGGCCCACCGGAGTGCCTGGTCGTGGCGCCCCCCGCTGCTGGCCCACCTGAGTGCGTGGTGGTGGCGCCCCCCGCTGCTGGCCCACTGGAGTGCGTGGCGGAGTCTGCTGGCCCATTGGAGTGCGTGGTGGAGTCTGCTGGCCCATCGGAGTGCATGGTGGAGTCTGCTGGCCCATCGGAGTGCGTGGTGGAGTCTGCTGGCCCATCGGAGTGCGTGGTGGAGTCTGCTGGCCCACTGGAGTGCGTGGTGGAGTCTGCTGGCCCATCGGAGTGCATGGTGGAGTCTGCTGGCCCATCGGAGTGCGTGGCGGAGTCTGCTGGCCCATCAGAGTGCGTGGTGGAGTCTGCTGGCCCATCGGAGTGCGTGGAGGATTCTGCTGGCCCACCGGAGTGCATGGTGGCGCCATAGGTTGCAGACCCACCGGAGATGATGGCGCCGTAGGTTGCAGACCCACCGGAGGTGATGGCGCTGTAAGTTGCAGACCCACCGGAGGTGATGGTGGCGTCTGCCGGCCCACCGGAGATGACGGTGGCGTCTGCCGGCCCACCGGAGATGACGGTGGCGTCTGCCGGCCTACCGAAGATGGCACCGTCTGTTGCATACCAACTGGGACGAGTAGTAGCTGTGCATCCCCATCTGCACAGCTACTGATAGCCCCCCCCCTCAAGGGACGGCTCCAAAACGTCCCCAGATAGGCCCACAGTCAACAGGAGTGGGTGGGAGAGGGCTTGAAACGCGGCCAAACTTCTCTTTAATTTAGCCATTAGCTCTAACGCTAAATTAAGCCTCTCCGCCGTGGACAACTCTACGGGGTTCGTATTTGGCTGGATCATTCTGTCACAGTTAGTTGTTGATGAACCCCACGATGCTGAGACGGAGGCAGGCGTAGAATATGAAAACATGATTTAATTAAAACTAAACAAGAACAAACAAAAAGCACGCACGTGGGCGGAATAACAAACTAAGGGGACTAGCACTGGAAGCTGGAAAACAAAAAGGAACTTTAGCATGGAAGCTAGTGGATCGCAAACAGAAAAACTGGAAATAATTCATGCTAACAGAAACAGCTTACCGCTACAAAATGTAGCATGACAGGTAGTAGCTGTAAGAAAACGACACGACAGGTAGCACGACAAGAGTGATATGTGGCAACGACAATGCAATACAATGATCCAGCGCTGACTGGAGGAACAAAGCAGGTAAAATAGGAGCTGGCTGATTGACATCAGGTGTGACCAGATGCCAATCAGCCGCAGCTGAGTGAAAACAGGACACAGGGAGACAAGCAGGAAGCTGAACCAAAATACGAGCACTAGACAGGAACTAAGGACAGGAAATACTAAACACACAGAGGAGAAACTAAAACACAAACAAATTGTCAGTGGCAACTCTGACATATCTACTGCAAAAGCGCCAGTCTAAGATTCCCAATTAGACAAAAGATTGCGGGTGTTTTTGAAGATCTACTACATTAATATGCCAGTCAAAGATCTTCTATAGGAGAGAAGTGATCTGCTGTTTTTGAGGATCTACTGCAAAAACACCCGTCTATGATTCCCAATTTGAGGAAAGACTGCGACGGTTTTTGAGGATCTATTACAAAAATATGCTAATTAAAGGTCCTCTATAAGACAGAAGTGCCCTGCTGTTTTTGAGGATCTACTGGAAAAACCTCAGTCGAAGATTTCCAATTTGAGGAAATATTGTGGCTGTTTTTGAGGATCTCCTATATAAATATGCTAGTCAAAGATCCTCAATAGCAGTGGTTGTCAACCTTTTTTCAGTGATGCACCCCCTGTTAAAAATGTTTTTATTCAAATGCCCCCTAATCAGAGAAAAACATTCTTGGTTGAAAAAAAGAGATAAAAAAGTAAAATACAGCACTATGTCATCAGTTTCTGATTTATAAAATTGTATGACAGTACAAAATATTGCTCATTTGTAGTGGTCTTTCTTGAACTATTTGGAAAAAAAGATATGAAAATAACTAAAAACTTGTTGAAAAATAAACAAGTGATTCAATTATAAATAAAGATTTCTACACATAGAAGTAATCATCAACTTAAAGTACCCTCTTTGGGGATTGTAATAGAGATCCATCTGGATTCATGAACTTAATTCTAAACATTTCTTCACAAAAAAAGAAATCTTCAACATCAATATTTATGGAACATGTCCACAAAAAATCTAGCTGTCAACACTGAATATTTATTGCATTGTTGCATTTCTTTTCACAGTTTATGAATTTACATTCATATTTTGTTGAAGTATTATTCAATAAATAAATTTATAAAGGATTTTTGAATTGTTGCTGTTTTTAGAATATTTAAAAAAATCTCACATACCCCTTGGCATACCTTCAAGTGCCCCTAGGGGTACGCGTACCCCCATTTGAGAACCACTGCTCTATAGGATAGAAGTGCTCAGTTGTTTTTGACGATCTACTACACACATATGCTACTGAAGACCCTGTAAAGGACAGACGTGTTCTACTGTTTTTGAGGATTTACTACACAAATATGTCAGTCAAATATCCTCTATAGGACAGAAGTGCTCTGCTGTTTTTGAGGATCAACTGCATAAACGCCAGTCTATGATGCACAATTTGAGGAAAGATAGTGGCTGTTTTTGAGGATCTAATACACAAATATGCTAGTCAAATATCTTCTATAGGTCAGAAGTTGTTTGCTGTTTTTGAGGATCAACTGCACAAACCACTGTCTAAGATTCCCAATTTGAGGAAAGATTGCGGCTGTTTTTTGGAAGCTACTACACAAATGTGCTAGTCAAAGATCCTCTATAAGACATAATTGCTCTGCTGTTTTTGAGGATCTGCTACACAAATATGCTAGTCAAAGATCTTCTATAGGACATAATTAGTCTGCTGTTTTGAGGGTCCACTACACAAATATGCTAGTCAAAGATCCTCTGTACGACAGAAGTGCTCTGCTGTTTTTGAGGATCTACTACACAAATATTAAGTTAAAGTACCAATGATTGTCACACACTCAGTAGGTGTGGGGAAATTTGTCCTCCGCATTTGACCCATCCCCTTGATCACCCCCTGGGAAGTAAGGGGAGCAGTGGCAGCAGCGGTGCCGCGCCCGGGAATCATTTAAGGTGATTTAACCCCCAATTCCAACCCTTGATGCTGAGTGCCAAGCAGGGAGGCAATGGGTCCCATTTTTTTATAGTCTTTGGTATGATTCTTCCGGGGTTTGAACTGCCAACCTACCAATCTCAAGGCGGACAATCTAACCACTAGGCCACTCAGTAGGCCTGAATATGCCAGTCAAAGATCCAATACAGGACAGGACTATGAGCAGAGAGTCTTGTCAATAGGCCGTAGCTTTAGTGTTACCTAAACGAAGACTGGCTAATGATGACGCACGCCCTCGCCGCAGCGTTCAAGATGTGTCGAATCAGCAGAAAAGATTTAAAGCAACCGGTAGACAAGAAGAAGAAGTCTCCAGGCGAAGAGGCGACAGATTCAAATAAGCACATCAATCCCCCCGCCAGTTGTGCAATGGCAGCAAGAAGACGCCGTGACTTAAGTCAGGTGTTCACCATCATGGAGTGTGTGTGTGCGTGCGTGCGAGCGCATGCGGATTGCAATATTTCTGGTTCTGCATCAGAAGCCTTCAACTTGTCCAAAATCAATCATGTTCTTGTCTTATGGAAACAACATTTTCATGAACATATGTGAAGTATGCACGCTGAGGAACGCATGACTTGATGACATCATCGCTTCACTACCCAGCCTGCGGGTGGCTCTCCAAGCAAAGCCAGTCCATAATTCATATTTCAAGAACTGCTGTTTGTGTTACGGTACAGAGGGAAGAAGAAGACGGCATATAATGCAGGACATCGTTTTAGCTCTATTTATTAAATGACAATATTGTGAAGTGTGTAACTAATCCAAATATGTGTAGTGTGCCACTGTAGCGATTAGCTGAGTGTTACCAGGAGTGTGGCGGAAGTCCAAGGGGACAAGGCAGGCTCGAAGGTCCACAGACAGGTAGGAGGTCAGGGCCAAGAGCGAGGCGTCAAAAGTCTGTGTCCAGGCTTGGGAGGTCGAGATCCAAAAGGGGCAGCCAGGGAACCAGAGGGGAACACAGGGAAACGAGACACAAATCTCGTAATCAGGGGGCGGAGGAATGCTGCTGGAATGACACGACACAGGACACAATGACCACAACTGGGAAGAACACAAAGAGCGAGAGAGTGAGCATAGAGCTTGACACAAGTTGGCTTACTGTACAGAACAGGAAACTACGTTCTGGCCCGGAACGCAGGTTTGCTCTGGCTTAAGAAGCCCAGGGAGCTCATCGGCGACAGGTGTTCATCAATCAATCAATGTTTATTTATACAGCCCCAAATCACAAATGTCTCAAAGGACTGCACAAACCATTACGACTACGACATCCTCGGAAGAACGCGAGCGTGTTAAGCGCTGAATGATTGCGGATTGATGGCAGCCGCCTGCTGCAGCCGGAGTGGCGCGCACAGGTGCGTGTTTGGAGGTACGCTCAGGGCAGCGCAAAGATAAAAGTACATTGGGATGCGCCCGGGCCGTGACTGTTTGATCCGGACCACGTACTGTTTTTGAGGAGCTCCAAAAACCCATGTCAAAGATTGTTTATGTGACAAGATTGAAAACACAGTGAATAAAGATGTGAGAAGCGATCAAAAGACACCATGTTGGCGTTGTTGGACTGGTTTGGGACGATGTCACGTGGCTTTAGCTCAGGTGACAGAATGCGTGGCGTCTAGCTGGTTTGTATGGAAGTAATATGACCTTTGACCTCAGCTAACTATGATTTGGCAAGAAAACAGGGATGCAAACATAAAATGAATTAAAGATAGTCCAAGGTTGTCAAGAATCAACTAATGCAATCAAGATAGTTTTCCCATTAGTTTGTTAGCTAGCCTATTAGTCGCTAGTGGCTAACTAGTCTATTAGTCACTAACTACCATAGTATTTGCTAGCTAGCCTATTAGTTGCTTGTTGCTAACTAGTCTATTAGTCACTAACTAGCATAATATTTGCTATCAGGTCTATTAGTCAGTAACTGGCATATTAGTTGCTAGCTAGTCTATTAGTCACTCACTCAATCAATCAGTCAATGTTTACTTACATAGTCCGAAATCACAAGTGTCTCAAAGGGCTTGCTCAAGCCACAACGACATCCTCGGCTCAGATCAAACATCAGGGCAAGAAAAAACTCAACCCAATGGGATAACAATGAGAAACCACTAACTGGCATATTACTTGCTAGCTTGTCTATTAGTCTCTAACTAGCACATTTGTTCCTAACTAGTCTATTAGCCACTAACTAGCATGTTAGGTGCTAGCTGGCCTATTAGTCGCTAGCTAGCCTATTGGTCGCAAGCTAGCATAATAGTCACTAACTAGCATATTTGTTGCTAGCTAGCCAATTAGTCAATAACTAGCTTGTCTGTTGCTAGCTGGCCTATTAGTTGCTAGCTAGCCTATTAGCATACTTGCCAACCCTCCCGGATTTTCCGGGAGACTCACGAAATTCAGCGCTTCTCCCGAAAACCTCCCGAAATTCATGCGTACCTGACTCAGCAATGCTGTGAACCTCTGTGGGGCGGTATAGCTCGGTTGGTAGAGTGGCCGTGCCAGCAATTTGAGGGTTGCAGGTTCGATTCCCGCTTACGCCATCCTAGTCACTGCCGTTGTGTCCTTGGGCAAGACACTTTACCCACGTGCTCCCAGTGCCACCCACACTGGTTTAAATGTAACTTAGATATTGGGTGTCACTATGTAAAGCGCTTTGAGTCATTAGAGAAAAGCGCTATATAAATATAATTCACTAATTCACTTAAACAGGACAATACTGCCCTCTACTGTACATAGAATAGAATGGAATGGAATACAATGTACTTTATTGATCCCTGGGGGAAATTCAGCACCACAGTTCGCTCACAATAAACAATGATAATAACAAATAATATAATATATATAATATATTATATATATAATATATAATATATGAACAATATAAATATATTCTACATATATTCTACATTTAAGTGCAGTCAAGGAACATATGCAATAGGTCTGTTCTGAAACCCACAGTAAAGAGACGTAACTTCATCACGTCGCTTGGTTATTGACTCCAACCCAATATATTACTCCGTCGACGAGCAAAATGAAGAAATAAGCGTGCAAGTTCCAAAACAAATAGAAACAAGAATTTCAGTTTATCCAGGAGAGTTCGAAGGGGAAGAGGTATGTTGCCTGTAAATTTTGTAGAACAGACTTCTCCATTGAACACGGTGGCCGAACGGATATACTCAGTCAATAACAGTCAGCGGAGCACAAAGCAGCCACAGCGCAGCATCGTTCACAACCCAGTATTATGGGCCACCTCGCAAAATGGAGACCCGATGGTGTATCTTATACTGAGACAAAGATGGCTATGCTGATAGCTGGAAGCAACATCCCGTTCTCCTTTGCGGATGTCTACAACAAATCTGTGAAGGATACGTTCCTGGATTCGCAGATCGCTCGCCAGTACGTAAATGGCAGAACAAAGGTTACTCAAATAGTGAAAGGTAAGTGTTGTTGTTTTTTTAGTAATCAGCAAGCACAGTACAGTTAGTAGAACAACTGAGTTTTTATTACTGTGTATTTGATAGGTGCCGTCGGAAATACAACTATTTCTTTATATATATAATAAAATAAATATATATAGCTAGAATTCACTGAAAGTCAAGTATTTCATACATATATTTATATTTATATATATATATATATATATATATATATATATATATATATATGTATATACATATATATATATATATGTTTATATATATATATATATGTATATGTATTGTTTATCTTGACAATATTAACATACACTAATTAGTCCTTATTATTGCACATGCAAGCAGCAGCCGCTTGGTTTTATGGGCTTATCCGCAGCTGTTGCCATAGTAACCAGTCGCTGGCATCGTAGTGTGATAATGCAACATAAACAATGCTAACGCGTAAGTATGTGTTGCCTTTGTATGGATTTCCAATTAAGTGTCGCCGCCGCTTACGATCCCGACTCCCAGGAGACTTGTTGGAAATTGATTTTGTGCTTTAATGAGGCGCTTTGCTAACAACTCCCATTTGTCAGTGGGAGACAAAGCTGCGCAGAACATAAGCACCTGTGATTTGTTTACTGCGTTCTTGCTTCTTCTTCGCCAAGCATGCCTCCACGTCGGAAGTTACTGCTAACGCAAACATAGCTGCTTTTGTGTGAGGTCTGAGCGGGGGTCAGGACTTGTCGGACCGGTACTAAAACAAGTCAGGACTGTCAGGTCACTTTCCTGGCTTCTCTTACTCGACTGTCACATGAAGACTTCAGCTTCAACGTTCTGATCCTTGTTTAATCTTAACCATTCTGACCACATTCTTAGCAGTAGCAGGAGAGTGGACAACAACTTGGCTTTGTTTACTTAATTATGTTACATTTTGTCCATTAAACCATAACCAGTTGTAGTTACGGTCCTAAAGTATGTGAAAATACCCTCTACACATCACAAAATGCCACAAATTCAGACGGCCATTTTGGATGTTTCTTTCCGAATATCCGTAGATTCTACGTCATTACTCTTCTGTACTCTGACCATATTATTAGATCAGTCATACTCGAAATACGCAAACATTGAAGAGATACTTGACAATCCACATATGCTCTGCTTTTTTTATGCATTCCAAATTGTTTATTTTCAATTAAGTTAACAGATTCAGCTACAGCTGTATAAATAACATGCAACAAATAATTACAAACCACAACAAAGCAATTGCAAAAGGATTGCCTACCCCCAGACTAAACGACTCTGAAACCAATAAGGAATGTAACTGTCGCAAGAAACCTGATTGCCCTCTCAACGGGGGGTGCTTACAAACATCGGTCGTTTACCAAGCAAAAATGACACGCAAGGACATTAGCACATCCCACATGTACGTAGGATTAACCAAAGGAGCGTTTAAGGCCAAATGGAATAATCACAAAGCCTCCTTTAGAAACCAGACCTAGCGGAATTCTACAGAACTCAGCAAGCACATTTGGAACCTCAAAGACAATAATGTTGTATATTCAATAACATGGCAAATTATTGCATCCAGCACACCTTACAACAGTGGTAATAAAAGATGCAACCTATGCTTAAAAGAGAAACTGTTTATTATATATCATCCAGACCTGTCATCCCTCAACAAGCCCAGTGAAATCATTTTAACATGCCGCTACAGACGGAAACACCTCCTAGGGAACACATGAGCCAATCACGCCGGCCTGTACCCACCCACACTGTGCCCTATATAAACCATTGTATGTGAAAGCTTCCAATAAAATCTCCTGATGAATGAGGGAACCCCTCATGAAACATTTCTGTAGAGATGAAGTAGTCTTGTGATTTTTTCCCACACATTCATATTGCGCTCTACCACGGTATCGAGCACTATTCTCTGGATAATCCAATCAAGACATATATATATATATATATATATATATATATATATATGCATATGTACTTGTGGAGAGGGGCGTGTCCTACGCGTCCCCTGCGGGCGGAGCATGTGCGGCAGCCGGTCGTGAAGCAGCAATCAGGTGAGCAGAGACCTCAGCTGGGACGAGTTATCTAATCACCTGTTTCCTTTATCAGCAGCGTTGGAAACCATGAGGGGGCGGGCAAGTGAGGAGTGAGAGCCAGACGAAGGAGAGCACGATTAACACATGTCATTCAGAGCTGAAAAGCTGGAAAGAGACATTTGTGACAAGTAAAAGGGGTGCAACAAATAAAAGTGTGTAAACCCTGAACCAGGCGTGGTGTTTCCGGGTAGGGAACGGAGGGTCCAGGACAAGGATCTCCACAGTACTTTATATACGTATATGTATATTGTATATATATATATATATATATATATATATATATATATATATATATATATATGTATATATATATAAATTACACACACACATGTGTGTATATATATATATATATACATATATATATATATATATATATATATATATATATATATATATATATATATATATATATATATATATATATATATATATTTGACAATCATTGGTAATTTCACTTAAAATAAACATGTGTGTGCGTGTATATGTAATATTAATATGATGGATAAATAATTATTGAGATCATTGTCTCCCAAAACGTTATTAGTTAATGAGGTCATCAGAGACAACAATCTTAACGTCATCGGTCTCAGCGAAACCTGGCTTAAACCAGACGATTTTTTTGCGCTAAATGAGGCATCTCCTCCTAACTATACGAATGCGCATATTGCCCATCCCTTTAAAAGGGGCGGGGGGGTCGCACTAATATACATGGAAAATTTTAACCTTAGTCCTAACCTAAATAATAAATATAAATCGTTTGAGGTGCTTACTATGAGGTCTGTCACACCGTTGCCTCTATACCTGGCTGTTATCTACCGCACCCCAAGGCACTATTCGGACTTTATCAATGAATTCTCAGAGTTTGTTGCTGATCTAGTGACGCACGCCGATAATATAACTATAATGGGGGACTTTAATATACATATGAATACCCCATCGGATCCACCGTGCGTGGCGCTCCAGACTATAATTGATAGCTGTGGTCTTACACAAATAATAAATGAACCCACGCATCGCAAGGGTAATTCAATAGACCTAGTGCTTGTCAGGGGTATCACCGTTTCCAAAGTTATGATACTCCCGTATACTAAAGTATTGTCCGATCATTACCTTATAAAATTCGAGGTACGGCAAGCTAATAATAATAATAACTGCTATAGCAGCCGCAACATTAATGCTGCCACAACGACAACTCTTGCTGGCCTACTTTCCTCAGTAATGGCACCATTCCCAAATTATGTGGGCTATGTTGATAACCTCACTAACAACTTTAACGACGCCCTGCGCTAAACCATTGATTGTATAGCACCGCTGAAGTTAAAAAAAGGCGTACCCCATGGTTTACAGAAGAAAATAGAGCTAAAAAATTATCATGTAGAAAGCTGGAACACAAATGGCACGCGACTAAACTTGAGGTTTACCATCAAGCATGGAGTGCTAGTTTAATAACTTATAAATGCATGCTTACCTTAGCTAGAGCTAAATATTACTCAAATATCATCCGCCTTAATAAAAAGTTTTGATTGGTACAGTAACATTGCCAACCTAACAAGGGACTCCTTCCAGTAGCTTCACCCACTCGGCTGATGACTTTATGAAATTCTTTAAAAAGAATATTGAACTTATTAGAAAGGAGATTAAAGACAATGCGTCCCAGCTACAACGGGGTTTTATTAACACAGATACGACTGTATATACGGCGGATACTGCCCCCCAAAATAGTTTCTCTCGTTTTGATGAAATAACATAAGAAGAATTTTTACAACGTGTAAATGGAATAAAACAAACAACATGTTTACTTGACCCACTTCCTGGGAATCTTATCAAGGAGCTCTTTGTATTATTAGGTCCATCAGTGCTAAATATTATAAACTTATCACTTTCCTCAGGCACTGTTCCCCGAGCATTCAAAAAAGCGGTTATTCATCCTCTCCTTAAAAGACCTAACCTCGATCCTGACCTCATGGTAAACTACAGACTCACCTTCCCTTTATTTCAAAAATCCTCAAAAAAAATTGTTGCGGAGCAGCTAAACGAACACTTAGCGTCTAACAATCTATGTGAAACCTTTCAATCCGGTTTCAGGGCGAATCACTCTCCGGCGACAGCCCTTGCTAATATGACTAATGATCTATTGCTAACGATGGATTCTGATGCGTCACCTATGTTGCTGCTCCTCGATCTTAGCGCTGTTTTCGATACCGTTGATCATAATATTTTATTAGAGCGTATCAAAACACGAATTGGTACGTCAGACTTAGCCCTGTCTTGGTTTAACTCCTATCTTACTGACCGGATGCAGTGCGTCTCCCATGACAATGTGACCTCGGACTATGTTAAGGCAACGTGTGGAGTTCCACAGGGTTCGGCCCTTGGCCCTGCACTCTTCAGCATCTACATGCTGCCGCTAGGTGACATCATACGCAAATACGGTGTTAGCTTTCACTGTTATGCTGATGACACTCAACTCTACATGACCCTAAAGCTGACCAACACGCCGGATTGTAGTCAGCTGGAGGCGTGTCTTAATGAAATTAAACAATGGATGTCCGCTAACTTTTTGTAACTCAACGCCAAAAAAACGGAAATGCTGATTATCGGTCCTGCTAGACACCGACCTCTATTTAATGATACAACTTTTACATTTGACAACCAAACAATTAAACAAGGTGACTCGGTAAAGAAGCTGGGTATTATCTTCGACCCAACTCTCTCATTTGAGTCACACATTAAAAGCGTTACTAAAACAGCCTTCTTTCATCTCCGTAATATCGCTAAAATTCGCTCCATTTTGTCCACTAACGATTGAACTTTCATTATCCATGCGTTTGTTACGTCTCGTCTTGATTACTGTAACGTATTATTTTCGGGTCTCCCCATGTTTAGCATTAAAAGATTACAGTTGGTACAAAATGCGGCTCCTAGACTTCTGACAAGAACAAGATAGCTTGATCATATTACACCTATACTGGATCACCTGCACTGGCTTCCTGTGGACTTAAGATGTGACTTTAAGGTTTTACTACTTACGTATAAAATACTACACGGTCTAGCTCCAGCCTATCTTGCCGACTGTATTGTACCATATGTCCCAGCAAGAAATCTGCGTTCAAAGGACTCCGGCTTATTAGTGATTCCCAGATCCCAAAAAATGTCTGCGGACTATAGAGCGTTTTCCGTTCGGGCTCCAGTACTCTGGAATGCCCTCCCTGTAACAGTTCGAGATGCCACCTCAGTAGAAGCATTTAAGTCTCACCTTAAAACTAATTTGTATACTCTAGCCTTTAAATAGACCCTCTTTTAGATCCGCTTTTTAGACCAGTTGATCTGCCCTTTCTTTTCTTTTTCTCCTCTGTCCCACTCTCCCTTGTGGAGGGGGTCCGGTCCGGTGGCCATGGATAAAGTACTGGCTGTCCAGAGTCGGGACCCAGGATGGACTGCTAATCCAGAGTCGGGACTCAACATGGACCGCTCGCCTGTTTATCGACTGGGGACATCTCTGCGCTGCTGATCCGCCTCCACTTGGGATTGTTTCCCTTTTGGCTCCACTTTGGACTGGACTCTCACGGTTGTGTTGGAGCCACTATGGATTGAAATTTCACAGTATCATGTTAGACCCGCTCGACATCCATTGCCTTCGGTCCCCTAGAGGGGTGCGGGTTGCCCACATATGCGGTACTCTCCAAGGTTTCTCATAGTCATTATTGTCACTGTCACCGACGTCCCACTGGGTGTGAGTTTTCCTTGCCCTTATGTGGGCTCTACCGAAGATGTCGTGGTTTGTCTTGTGGTTTGTACAGCCCTTCGAGACATTAGTGATTTAGGGCTATAAAACTAAACATTGATTGATTGATTGATTAATACATTGATTGATTGATTGATTGATTGATTGATTGATTGATTGATTGATTAGGGCTGCGAATCTTTGGGTGTCCCACGATTCGATTCAATATCGATTCTTGGGGTCGCGATTCGATTATAAATCGATTTTTTTCGATTCAAAACAATTCTGTATTTATTCAATACAAAGGATTTCAGCAAGCTCTTCCCCCGTCTGCTGACATGCTAGCAGAGGAGTAGATTTTTTTTTTTAAAAAGCTTTTATAATTGTAAAGGACAATGTTTTATCAACTGATTGCAATAATGTAAATTTGTTTTGATTATTAAACAAATCAAAAATATGACTTATTTTATCTTTGTGAAAATATTGGGCACAGTGTGTTGTCAAGCTTATGAGATGCGATGCAAGTGTAAGCCACTGTGACACTACTGTTCTTTTGTTTTTGTTTTTTTCTAAATGTCTAATGATAATGTCAATGAGGGATTCTTAATCACTGCTATGATGAAATTATAACCAATATTGATACTCTTGTTGATAATATTCGTTTTTTTTTTACTACTTTTGGTTTGTTCTGTGTCGTGTTTGTGTCTCCTCTCAATTGATCTGTTTATTGCAGTTCTGAGTGTTGCTGTGTCAGGTTTGGTTTTGGAATTGGATTGCATTGTTATGGTATTGCTGTGTATTGTTTTGTTGGATTGATAAAAAAAAAAATAAAAAAAAGAAATTACAAAAAATAGATTTTTTAAAAATGAGAATATATATATATATATATATACATATATATATATATATATATATATATACATATGTATATATATATATATATATATATATATATATATATATATATATATATATATATATCTATATACATATGTATATATATATATATATATATATATATATATATATATATATATATATATATTAGGAGTGTGGGGGGAAAATCGATTCGAATTGAAATCGCAATTCTCACGTTGTGCGATTCTGAATCGATTCTTTTGTAATTCCTTTTTTTATATTTCTTGTCACGTGAGGGTCGCATTTTAATGCGGGATCGTTCCTCCAACGCAAACATAGACACTCCGGACAACAACTAAAAGGTAAGAATGATTTAATAACAAAACACTGGTACAAAAACAGACGAAAAGAAACGCGTGGCGAAAGCACAGAAGCTAATGCTAACACTAGCACAGGATCAGGTAACAAGAAATCTAGAATTACCAACGAAACAGTTGCATACCGCAAACAAGGGACCAAGACCGACTGACGGGACAAGGCAGGCTTAAATAAGGAAGTAATTAACAAAAACAGGTGTGCGTCTGGAACCCTCAGCAGGTGAAATTAATGTGTTGCCATGGTGACCAAACTGACTCACAAAAAGGTACACAAACAACAAAGGGAGTCCAAACTAACAGAAAATAACTAAACTAAACATGGTCCAGACTACGGATCATGACAATTTCTTATTTGGGTATATATATATTTATATATATATATATATATATATATAAACATATATATATATATATATATATATATATATATATATATATATATATATATATATATATGTATGTATATATATATATATATATATATATATATAAAATATTTTAGCACCTCCAAGTCCGAGTCCATGGTTCTCGCCCGGAAAAAGGGTGGAGTGCCATTTCCGAGTTAGGGAGGAGACCCTGCCCCCAAGTGGAGGAGTTCAAGTACCTAGGAGTCTTGTTCACGAGTGGCTTGTGAGATCGACAGGCGGCTTGGTGCGGCGGCTTCAGTAATGTGGACACTGTACCGATCCGTTGTGGTGAAGAAGAAGCTGAACCGGAAGGCAAAGCTCTCAATTTACCGGTCGATCTACGTTCCCATCCTCAGCTATGGTCATGAGCTTTGGGTTATGACCGAAAGGACAAGATCACGGGTTCAAGCGGCCGAAAGGAGTTTCCTCCGTGGCGGGGTTCTCCCTTAGAAAAACGGTGAGAAGTTCTGTGATCCGGGGGGAGCTCAAAATAAAGCCTCTGCTCCTCCACATCGAGAGGAGCCAAATGAGGTGTTCGGGCACCTGGTCAGGATGCCACCCGAACGCCTCCCTAGAAAGGCGTTTAGGGCACGTCCACCCGGTAGGAGGGCACAGGGAAGACCCTGGACACGTTGGCAAGACTATGTCTCCCGGCTGGCCTGGGAATGCCTCGGGATCCCCCGGGAAGAGCTGGACGAAGTGGCTGGGGAGAAGAAAATCTGGGCTTCCCTGCTTAGGCTGCTGCCCCCGCGACCCGACTTCGGATAAGCGGAAGAAGATGGATGGATGGATATATATATATATATATATATATATATATATATATATATATATATATATATATACATACATACATACATACATATAGTATGTAAATATGTTATGAAGAAGATTTTTGCAAACCTGACGTCAGAGCATAAATCTGCTGATGTTAAAGTTAAAAAAATAAATATATCATTGAAACTCCTTCAATTGCTGATTTTTACGGACTTTAAACCTTTTCCTTTCAACACATTCCATCTTTGCACTGGTGGAAATACTGACCTGTTGGCCCGCGTGACAGCTGACGTCCGCCCTGGTCATCAATAACGATCAATAATCCATCCTCCTCTGCTTTGAGACAAAAGTCTCGGAAGGACAAAGAGCTCCGGCAGGGAATAGTAATAATTTCTCGTCAAAAATCTATAAAACATCTTGACGCGGAGCGATGTTGAAGTAATGTTCATCCGGAGACATGTTTAATGCGCACGTAGCGCTCCGGCTGATAGAAGAAAGTAAACATCTGGAAGCTTTCACCTTTGTACATTAATCACACGGAAGGAATTTCATTCACAAAAGCCCTGAAAGAAAGAAAGAAAAAAAAAGATCCCTATTACTGTGTTTTACAACAGCTGAAAGACAACAAAAGACACAAACATTAGCCAGCAAAGCTACGTTAGCTACAATGCTATCATTTGTCACGTTCCAACAACTGTAGGTCAGCTAACTGGCTTAATGATTTGCTGAAGTAAAAGAAAAGCATCAAACTTAATGAGAATTTACTTACTTATAATTTTTTTTAAATACATTTTGAAATAAAATTCCCAAAAAATGTAATCAAATAAAACAATAACTTACTTACAAACTTACTGAGAGCAAGCGTCCCCCACAGTTTTTCCCCCCCAATATTTATAACTGACAATGTGACGGTGCTGTCACGCCAAATTTCTTCCCCCCTACAAAACCCTCCACTCCCATTTACTTCCGGAGTCATGATTAATACAGACGTTTTGTTAACGCTATATTCTAAAAATATAACGCTATATTATAGAAATACAGACGTTTTGTTAACGCTATATTATAAAAAAAATTTAAAAACAATTTAAAAACACAAGCTATGGGATGACGCATTTACTTCTGGGGTCACGTTTCCTCTTATGTCATCCCATAGCTTGTGTTTGTAAATTGTTTGTTAAATTTTTTTATAATATAGCGTTAACAAAACGTCTGTATTTTTATAATATAGCGTTATATTTTTATAATATAGCGTTATATTTTTATAATATGGCGTTAACAAAACGTCTGTATTAATCATGACCCCCGAAGTAAATGGGGGGGGGGGGGGGGGGGTTGTAGGGGGGAAGAAATTTGGCGTGACAGCGCCATAAAAAGTAATAAAGTGGATCAACTATTCATACAAAAAAAATCATTAAGAAAGCAAAATGCCTTATTGCACAATCTTTGCAACAGATTGCTAGCTGATTATAACCGCAAAAAATTATGCGGGATGTGCAATCAAGTGTGCTAGAGGGACTTTCAAAATAAAATAAAGAGAATACAAAAAAATATAATGTATGTCATTTTCTAACAAATGTGTTTGTGTAGCGATGTAGTACTCCTTTGCGTTGTGTTTTTCCCCAAAAGACGACACCCAGTTATTCTTCCGACTCAAACATGGTTTATTCTGGTGAAAACAATCATAGTGAGTCTCCAATCAGCCTTCTTAACATTCATAAATCGTCACGTGGAAGACAACAGACTAACTAACACATTAACACACGACAAAATAATACACAGTACCTGGTGAAAACAATCATAGTGAGTCTCCAATCAGCCTTCTTAACATTCATAAATCTGTACAGAAATAAAACAAAACAAAACTTAACATAAATACTTCTCTTTTAGGCTTACAGCTAGCCTGCTAATGAGTTAGCTGAAAGCTAATTCAGAGAGCGCAACTTACCGTCACGTGGAAGACAACAGACTGACGACACGTGTCTCAGCCTGGAAGTCTGGTGTGGCATGTGACGTTCAACGACCATAAAAATGTAGGAAATGACACTACTGAACTTAGAATAATAAAAATTGCGAAATAAAGAGTCACATTACATAATGTGTGAATGTAATAAATTAGATAAAATGATATTAAAATAAAATGACATTAAAACAAAAACAGTAGTAAGACAGTAAGCAATTGAGATCATAAATTACCTCTGTTACATTCCCCCCTACTGATCTCAACTTGCTCTCTCAAGCTCAACCAAAAGAACACACACAAAACTAAACAAAAAAACATGTTTTTAGAGTAGACTGTGAGACAATATGAAACCAAAACCACACCAGGTACCAAAAATTAACCCGCTTAGAAAAAAAATGTCCTCCTATTCAATTGTACAGAACTACTAAGATCACTGATTCTGAGTATTCCAGTCACAAGACTATTCCTGAAGAATTAGAATGGGAAAGGTTAGCAAAGCCTTTCGACACCCATAGGAAAACATGCCCATCTACATGTTAAGTCACTCACAAATCAAATTAAACAGTACAAATATACATCACTTGAATACATACTGTATCATTAGTCCCACACAGATGTCCCTGTTCTGACAAGGAAATACAACAAAAACCAGATCCCCATCAATATACATGAAATCAAACACATACACCTTTTGTTAAAAAAAACATTGCACAGCATAACTACTTAGTGGCCAGCTAAAACTTTCTGGTGCATATTTTGAATAAGCCTAACAACTGGCCTAACAGCTCTACCACACCTCATTCTCACATCGAGTGTCCTATCACTGACAAGGCTACGTACTGCCCCTGTTTTAACAATAGAACCAGCATGAGAAGGCAACACATTATCTGTAGGTGTAGTGATAGCGGAATGGGGTTCAGTCAAATCACACAGACTGGACTGGTCAGGTTCATCTGCAGGCTCCACTGAGTCATCCATGGCAGCTACATCTGCCACAGCTGTCATTTGATCTCCAATGGAAACTGGGAGTTGGGACACCCATGTGACAGTCCTGTCCTGTACACTGTCAGGTGGCATAGATGGTCTCTCAATGTCCACATCCAGGGAAGATCCATCCACATCAGTCAGGTCACTGACAAAAGAACCAGGGTCCTCAGGTTCAGTCGGAACAGGTAGAAAATTCACAGGCATGATGAGATTCCTGTGAACCACTTTCTCCTGGTCTGTAGCACAGTTCTTGAGTTTGAAGGTATGAGTGTTCTCCTGTTTCTCCACAACAGTGTAGAGGTGGTTCTCCCAGCAATCAGCAAGTTTCTTTCTGCCTCTCTCTCCCTTGTTAGCCAACAAGACCCTGTCTCCAACATCCACTGGTGCGCCTCTCAGCTTGCGGTTGTAATGTTCGGTTTGCCTCTCTTGCTGTTTAGTGGCTGAGGTCTGAGCAATCCTGATAGCATCCACCAAGTCACGCCTGAGACACTGGACATAATCATCATAGTCCACCACCTGATCATCCAACAGCACAGACTGGAACATCATGTCCACAGGCAACCTGGGGGTTCTGCCAAACATGAGCTGAAAAGGGGCAAAGCCTGTAGTCTCGTGTACAGTGGCATTATAGGAGAAGGTGAGAGATTTCAAGAGCTGGGGCCACCGCTGCTTGGCCTTAGGTGGAAGAGCTCAGATCATATTTCCAAGGGTGCGATTGAACCTTTCAACCACTCCGTTACCCATGGGGTGGTAAGGAGTTGTGTGAGATTTCTCCACACCAGCAACTTTGAGCATTTCAGCGATCAGATTGCTCTCAAAGTTTGCCCCCTGATAAGAATGCATACGCTCAGGAAAGCCATATATACAAAATAAATTGTTCCAGAGCTGCTGAGCGACAGCCTTAGCTGACTGGTTGGGACAAAGATAGGCTTGCGCAAGCTTTGTAAAATGATCAGTCACGACAAGCACATCTAGGGACTTGTTGGAGGAATCTTCAGCTAACCAGAAATCAATGCAAACCAACTCAAGAGGCCACAAGGACTTGACACTCTCGAGTGGCGCTCTGGCCTCAGGTTCATGGGACTTGCTGAATACACAACGACGGCAGCGCCGCACATAGTCCTTGACATCTCCTTCCATTCCATGCCAATACAACCCCTGTCAGGCTAGGTAGAGCGTCCTTCTCTGCCCCTGGTGACCTGCCTCATCATGAACTCCTTTAAGCACTTTTTCCTTAACAGCAGAGGGTACAATGTACTGGTAAGTCCTTTTCTTTGTCACAACATCCTTGGAAGTGCGATATAGCACACCTGACCTGAGTATGAGTCTGTCCCAGTGTCTGAGGAGTCGCAGAGCATCGACAGGTTCATGTGGACGTTCTCGTCTTGATGGTCTTCGCTGCCGTCCCACAAAGTGAAGCACACGACACAAGCAGGGGTCATCACGCTGCTTAGCAATCAGCTCATCTCTCGTAAGAGAGGGGAAATCGGCCAGCTCTGGTGGTTGAACGGCCTGGGTGAGCTGAGGCAAGAGGGAATCATGAGGAGGTGGACACTCTTGATCTAAAGACTGTTCAAGGACAGCAGTCACTGACTGGGCAGAGATAGTTTGACCACTGGGCACCACCACAGTGTTTTCAGAGGCCACAGTGGGGGGTTGGAGCAGCTGCAGCCAGCGCATTGGGTCACAGGACAGACGGAAAGCGTCCTGTACAGAGTCAGTATGTAAGGCACTTGCTTCCTCCAAGAGTGCACCATAAGGGACCTTTGTGAGGCGATGAAGCACACTAGGCTGCACAAATGGCTCACGACTGAGGGCGTCTGCCACCACATTTTTGGGGCCAGGTATATATTTGATCTCAAAGTTGAATGGGGCCAACTTTGACACCCATCTCTGCTCACAAGCATCACGCTTCGGCTTAGTGAGGATATGCGTTAAGGGGTTGTTGTCAGTCCAGATGGTAAATAGCTGTCCCCTCAGCCAATGACTGAATTTGTCACAAACAGCCCACTTGAGTGCGAGAAATTCCAGCCTGTGTGCTGGATAGCGGGACTGCGCATAGTTGAGCGACTTACTGGCAAACGCGAAAGCTCGTGCAACATCATCACCCTCTGCTAACTGCGACAAAACAGCTCCCAGGCCGTTGGAGGAGGCATCAATCGACAGCAGGAAAGGCTTACTGAAGTCAGGATGAGCAAGGGTGGCATTCTCCAACAAAGCCTGCTTCAGCTTCCAGAAAGCTTCACTGCATTCCAGGGTCCAATCAGCAGAAGAGAGCTTCCTAGAGACAGGTGGGCGCTTTTTGGCCTTGGTATTTCGCGGCCTCTTCACCCCAGATGTCAGTGCAAACAGAGGTTTGCTAATGCGCGAGTATCCCTCGAAGAACTGTTGATAAAATCCAACCATACCAAGGAAATATCTGATCTTGGAAGGAGAAGGTATGTTGGTGCCCTCCTCCATCAAGTCTTTCTCCCCCAGGCCAACAATGGCTGTGAGTTTATCAGGGTCAGTGGAAATTCCATTTCTCTGCACGATGTGTACCAGAAATTTCACAGATGGTCTCATGAAGTGGCACTTTTTAGGAGCAAGTTTTAGGTTGTGCGCCTGTAACCTCTCAAACACCATTTCCAGCTTCTGCAGCGCCAACTGCTCAGTGGGAGCGAATACCAAGATGTCGTCTAGATAGCAGAGAAGGCTCAAGAAATTTTGATCACCGAAGATCGTCATCATCATTCTCATGAACGTGGCCAGACTGTTGCAGAGCCCCTGAGGTAGCCGGTTGTATTCGTAAAGTCCGAAAGGAGAGGTAAACGCGGTGAACTTCCTGTCCTCCTCATGAACTTCCACATTATAGTAACCTGAGGTCAAGTCCATGGTCAAAAAGAAAGCGTTTCCTCCAAGAGCAGCCAAGGCGTCAGCCTGGGGAGGCAGGGGATGTGCGTCTCTGATGGTGCGTGCGTTCAGCCAGCGAAAGTCTGTGCAGAGCCGTAGGTCACTGTTCTTTTTCCAGACAAGGACAAGTGGTGAGGCGTATTCACTTGTGGACTTCCTTATGATGTCTCGTTCTTCCATTTCATTCAGTGCTACCTTCAGCTTCTCATAATGAGATGGGGACAAGCGACGATATGGCAGTCTGAAGGGTTTATTGTCACTCAGCCGAAAGCGATGGACAAAGTCTTTGGCTTTTCCACAGTCCAAACTGTTGCGGGAGAAGATGGACTCATACTTGGCCAACAGATCAACAAGCTTAGTCCTCCAGAATGGAGACAGATTACTTGAGTCTATGTCAATGTCCCCCAGTCCCAAATCATGGAGTGTCAAGCTGTAAGGTCTGTGTGCAGCATACTCTGAGTCAACTGTCAAGCTTTTCTCACTACCTGTGTCCGTCTGGTCAACAGTCCTGGTAACTGTGCATTTCACATCATTGGTTTTGTCATTGTCGTACAAGTAGTCAGTGTCAAAATCCTCTAGTGCTACACAAGGGGACACGTCGGCAATTATACAATTGCGTCTCAGGGTTACTGGTTTAGTAGCGGGGTTAATAACTCTCACTGGGACCCACCCATCGCCCCATAATGGCGTTACAACCCGCCCCACTACTATTGTTCGCGGCACTGTGCGCGACTCACTTGGCTCCACAACCACTGCGCTGCCAGCAGAGAGACTGGTATGGCTGGGCAGGCGACCCCAAACCAAATGTTCTGTCATGGGTTCCAAGGTCACAGCATGTTTGAGTTTGACACCGCCAACCTTGTCAGGGCACTCACCATCTCTCCATGTCTCCACAGCGGCCAGCAGCTGCAGGAAACTTTCCTCCTCCACGGATGTCTTGTCTGAAAGTGACATTTGCTCCCAAAATTTCCCAGAATGTTTCAGCATGCGAATGAGGTGTTTTATGACATTGCTGACAAGAATGAGGTCATCACATTGGCCTTCCACAATAAGTGTGGGTACTGAGATGTGACAGTTAAAGATTGTCATCTGAAGCTCACACACACCAACAGGTCTGGTTTTTGAACCGCCACGTCCAATAAAGGTAACAGATGTGGAAGATATCAAGTCAGAAGATAAAACATTAGCCTGCTCAAGGAGAGGGAGCACACGACTGCTCAAAGAACGGGCCATCGAACCACTATCCAACATGGCACGTAGCTCTACAGCATCCTGGATCAACACGTCAATGTGGAAAAGGTTATCTGTCGCAGAAAGTCTCTGTGTATTTTGAAATATCACCTTAGAGTTATCATCTGTTGATGCGCAGAACTGTGAGTAGATAGACTCAAGATCAGCATTGTCAAACTCTTTTGGGGACATGTCTTTTGGCCCTCCACTAGTCCCCTGGTCATGTGGGCCACCTAGTTTCCCTGCTGGTTGGAACCACTAGGTCGAGCAGCAGGCGTGTCCCTGACCGGAACAGCAGTACAAGTTACAGCTTGATGTCCTCCAGCATGGCAGCGGAAACAGAGACGTTCCCTCCTGCAGTGGGACATCGTGTCATGGTTAACATCCTGACAAATGTTACATGGACCTTGAAATCTTGTATGGCCGCCATTTCTTGATCTTGGTAGCCTCGAACCCTGGGAGGCCTCTCGCTGCAATAAGCGTTCCAGCAGAACAATGACATGTTCAAGTGACTGACCCTCAGCTGATGATGTTCTGCCAGCTGTATTTGTTTGTGTGGCAGGAGTGTTTTCAACAGACTGAGCATGACTCTCCAGAACTCTCGCATGCTGGGTAGACTGTAAACTGTCAGCTGGACATGTGGACTGACGCTGTTGGAGACGCCTTTTACGGTGGAGCTCATCCAGCCTCACCTGAACATCAGCAGCCGTCCACTCCTCTAGCGGCTTATAGCTGAACACAAGAGACAGTTCAGTGTCAGGGCAGTGCGTGATAAACATTACTGTTACTTCACGAGAAAGGTTTTCAAGAGTCTTGCCCTGTCTCTTTAGTCCTTCTATTGCATTGTCAATGGCTTTATTAAGCCGAATCCAGTAATCGACAGCATTCTCAGTGGGGTTAGGCTTTGTATCATAAAAGTCGGCTAGAGGCATAAAGGAGGTCACAGAGTCACCAAAGTGCTGTTTAAGGATGTCAAACACAGGTTGCGGGCCAGACTTCAAGTCCAAGTAGGGTTTGCTGCGCAACCCAACAGTCACAACATCACGTGCCCTTCCCCTTAGCTTACTCAGAACCTCGTCTACCTGTTCAGATAACTCAATGCCCCTCCTACTAAGATAAAGCCTAATGGCTTCCTCCCACTCAGAGATGGTATGTCTGTCAGTTTGGTCTCCCCTGAAAGTATGTGGTTCATAACTATCATGAGAAACAGTCAGGTTAACCTTAGAAAGATCAGCTATACTTGACCGAGCTAGGCTAACATTAGCAGCTGGGATGGACTGTAGACACGAAACAATATTTTCACCTATACTGGTCCCTATCTGCCTCACCAAGTCACCGAGAAGAGAAACCGGGACATGTTCAATATCCTGACCAGGAGGTACAGACTGCTCACCCACCCCAACATCTGCTTTGGCACCTGCATCATCATACAAAGTATGAGCAACATTAGCACAGCGAGGAGTAGAAGTAAAGTTTTCATCCGTTCTAAGCCCACCCACAGCTGGTGACTCACTAAACCACCTTGTTGCACCCCGACCAATACCTGACATATTAAACCCATTCATAGTGAAAACGAAAAGAAAAATAAATCCCAATTATTATAAAACACCTTTTTTTTTTTCCACTTTTCTTTCTTTTAATACTTCAAAAAAATTTCCTTATCACAATTTTTTTTTTTTCCTTTTGAGACTTAATTTCAAATAAAGAGAAAAAAGTATCTTCCCCAACACTTATTTTCTTTCTTGAGACTACCTTAAATATAATACGGTTCACAATAGGTAGGCTAATACACAGTATATGAGGCCTCAAGCCACAAGTAGCGACTCACTGCACCGTCAGAAAGCTGATGAAACCACACGTGGAGCCGATGGATGGAGAGTTGTTTGTCCCACGTTGAGCCCGCAGCAACACAAAGAAGAAGAACGGGTCACGGCACCATTGTAGCAATGTAGTACTCCTTTGCGTTGTGTTTTTCCCCAAAAGACGACACCCAGTCATTCTTCCGACTCAAACATGGTTTATTCTGGTGAAAACAATCATAGTGAGTCTCCAATCAGCCTTCTTAACATTCATAAATCGTCACGTGGAAGACAACAGACTGACTAACACATTAACACACGACAAAATAATACACAGTACCTGGTGAAAACAATCATAGTGAGTCTCCAATCAGCCTTCTTAACATTCATAAATCTGTACAGAAATTAAAAAAAAAAAAAACTTAACATAAATACTTCTCTTTTAGGCTTACAGCTAGCCTGCTAATGAGTTAGCTGAAAGCTAATTCAGAGAGCGCAACTTACCGTCGCGTGGAAGACAACAGACTGACGACACACATGTGTCTCAGCCTGGAAGTCTGCTGTGACATGTGACGTTCAATGACCATAAAAATTTAGGAAATGACAGTACTGAACTTAGAATAATAAAAATTGCGAAATGAAGAGTCACATTACATAATGTGTGAATCTAATAAATTAGATAAAATGACATTAAAATAAAATGACATTAAAACAAAAACAGTAGTAAGACAGTAAGCAATTGACATCATAAATTACCTCTGTTACATTTGCGGCCCAAGAGCCTTTTCACGGACCACTGATATAGAGGATCTTTGAAACGTTTCAGCAGGAGATTTTTGAAAACAGCAGGCAGGCTCGTCAGCTATTGTTTTTGCACGCAGCTTAGTACTTCGATCACATAGAGGATCTTTGACTCCAGTTTTTGCAGCAGATGCTTGAAAACATCAGTGCTCTCGAATCATTCAGTGGATCGTTGACCAGTGTTTTGGGGGCGGTCCTTAAAAACAGTGGCTTGCTCCTGTCATATAGTGGAGTCGTTCTCAAACTTGTTCCACCAAACATCACCTCAGAAAAAACATGGCTGTCCAAGTACCACCATAATGACTAACATTAAAATGCAGTAGCATAGTAGGACTAAGTATACATTACAAAAAAGGGCATAGGTTTTATTTGTAGTATTTGTGGCCACTGTAGCATTACATACAGTTTGAACAGTTAATATGAATATTTAAAAGTAAAACACCAGTCACCTATTCAAGTGATTTTTTTTTTGCTCTAAAAGGAGCCCTCGTACTACGAGTGGTACTTGTAATACAGTTTGAGAATCACTGATATAGTTTATATGTATACATATATATATATATATGTATATATATATATATATATATATATATATATATATATATATATATATATATATATATATATATATATATATATATATATTATATATATATACAGTATATATATATATATATGTATGTATGTATGTATGTGTGGGGAAAAAAACACAAGACTATTTCATCTCTACAGAACTGTTAAATGAGGGGTTCCCTCAATCATCGGGAGATTTTAATGGAAGCATACACATACCATGGTTTATATAGGGCACAGAGTGGGTGGGTACAGGCAGGCATAGGGGCGTGGTGATTGGCTCATAAGTTACCTAGGAGGTGTCTCCGTCTGTGACGGCATGCTGATACAATTTCACTGCGCTTGTTCAGGGATGACAAGTCTGGGTGGTATATAATGAACAGTTTCTCTTTTAAGCATAGGTTGCATCCTTCATTACCACTGTTGTAAGGTGTGCTGGATGCAAGAATTTGCCATGTTATTGAATATTCAACATTATTGTCTTTGAGGTTCTGTCACGGGGGGGTAAAATGGGTGGACCCAAATGCAGTAAAGACAAGCTGAAATCGTGTTCAAGGGTTATTATTAATAAAACCTGAGGGAAAACGAGGCAGCTTGTAGTCCTAGGCTTTGCAGTCCAGGAGAGCACACTGAGGCTAGCAGGCTGAGGCTAGCAGGCTGTGGCTAGCAGGCTGTGGCTAGCAGGCCGAGGCTAGCAGGCCGAGACTAGCAGGCTGAGGCAGGCACACACGGCAAGTTGGGAACTGAAGGCAGAGGAAAAAACACGGGTAAGATGAGGAGCAAAAAAACACACAAAATAGCAGGTTTGCAAGATTATCAAAATTGCTAGAATTCTAGGACAAACTGGCGAGAAGCGTTACCACATGTAGCGAGGTGAAACGATCTGGCAATCGCGCCGAGTGGAGTCCAAACATTTGTAGGCTGCAGGTGATGAGTTGATGGCAGGCAGGTGAGTGATTAGGGTGCTGGGATCAGCTGTGTCAGGCTGAGAGCTGGAGCCAAGCCTACGCCCAAAACACGCCCACTCTCCCAAAGACACACAGAGAAAAACAGACAGACTGACTGTGACAGTGCCCCCCCCTCAAGGAACGCCTCCAGGCGATCCCCCAGGCTTGCCCGGGTGACTGCGGTGAAAGGCCAAGATGAGGGAAGGGTCCAGGATGAAGCTGCGTGGCACCCAGCAACGCTCCTCAGGTCCATACCCCTCCCAGTCCACCAGGTACTGTAGACCTCTACCCCGACGGCGCACATCCAGCAGTCGCCGGACCGTGTAGGCTGGGTGGTCATCGATGACACGGGGGGGAGGAGGGGGCGTGTCAGGGGGAGACAGTGGGCTGGTTGAAACAGGCTTCAGTTGAGAGACATGGAAGGTGGGATGGATCCTCCAGCGTGCAGGTAATTTGAGTTTAACTACTGTTGGATTGATGATGGAAATGATTTCATAAGGGCCAACATACCGGGGTGCAAGTTTCTTAGAGTCCACCTTCAGGGGGAGGTCTTTAGAGGAAAGCCACACCTGCTGACCAGGATGGTATACAGGGGCCGTACTTCGGTGTCGGTCAGCATATCGACGATTTCGGTCCACAGAGCGGAGGAGGGCAGCACGAGCATCTTTCCACACCTTGCGGCAACGCCGCATATGAGCCTCTACTGAAGGTACGGAGATGTCATCTTCCTCAGCAGGAAACAACGGAGGTAGGTATCCCAAGGATACCTCAAATGGTGACACTCCAGTAGCTGCACAGGGTAATGAGTTGTGGGCATACTCAACCCATACCAGGTGGGTGCTCCAAGAGGAGGGGTTCTTAGCAACGACACATCGGAGGGCCGCTTCTAGGTCTTGATTTGCCCGTTCGGTTTGCCCATTAGACTGAGGGTGATAACCCGAAGTCAGACTCACAGTGGCTCCAATAGCCCGACAGAAAGCCTTCCAAACCTCTGAAGTAAACTGAGGCCCTCTATCAGAGACCACATCTGAAGGAATACCATGAAGACGGAACACATGCTGGACCATGAGGTTGGCTGTTTCCAGGGATGTGGGGAGTTTGGGTAGAGCCACAAAATGCACTGATTTGGAAAATCTGTCCACTATAGTGAGGATAACCGAATTTCCCTGAGAAGGCGGGAGGCCAGTGACAAAATCCAGTGAAATATGAGACCAGGGGCGGCTTGGGACTGGCAAGGGATGGAGTAGGCCGGCAGGTGGTCGATTGGAGGATTTTCCACGGGCACACACAGTACAGGCAGACACAAAAGCACGGGTATCAGCATCCATGGTAGGCCACCAAAAGTGTCGCTTGAGGAGAGTCATGGTGCGGCCAACTCCTGGGTGGCAGGCAAATAGGGAAGCGTGTGCCCACAGAAGAACCTGTGAACGTACAGCATCAGGCACAAAAAGGCGGTTATCAGGACCATTACCCGGGTCTGGTTGGTCTTGCTGAGCCCTTCGGACCACCGACTCTATCTCCCAAGTCACTGTGGCCACCACACACGAGGCCGGAAGAATAGGCTCAGGACTGGTGGGACCCTCCGAAGTGAATTGACGTGACAGGGCATCCGGTTTGATGTTGCGGGATCCTGGACGGTAGGTCAGTGTGAAGCGGAATCGACCAAAAAACAAAGCCCACCGGGCCTGACGGGAATTGAGGCGCTTTGCAGACTGAATGTAGGTCAGGTTTTTATGGTCTGTCCAGATGATGAAGGGGTGTTCTGCTCCCTCAAGCCAGTGCCTCCATTCTTCCAGAGCGAGTTTGACTGCCAGCAGTTCCCTATTACCTACATCATAATTGCGCTCAGCAGGTTGTAGCCGATATGAGAAGAACGCACATGGATGGAGCTTCTGGTCCTTGGCAGAACGCTGGGATAGTACAGCCCCCACTCCAGACTCTGAGGCATCAACTTCCAGGATGAACTGGCGTGAGGGGTCAGGATGAATCAGGACAGGGGCTGTGGTAAAACGTCTCTTAAGCTCCTTGAAAGCCGCGTCAGCCTCTGCCGTCCAAGTGAATGGGATAGATGGAGATGTGAGTCTTGTGAGGGGTGCGACCACTTGACTGAAGTTCCGGATGAACCGGCGGTAAAAGTTTGCGAAGCCCAGAAAGCCCTGGAGACGTTTAACTGAGGTTGGTTGTGGCCAGTCCACCACAGCTCGCACCTTTTCGGGGTCTGCCTTCACCTGACCACTCTCAATGATGAAACCGAGAAACCTTGTGGACTGAACATGGAACTCACATTTTTCAGCTTTAATGTAGAGCTTGTTCTCAAGAAGGCGCTGGAGCACTTGTCTGACGTGAACCACATGTTCCTCCGGGTTGCGGGAGAAAATCAGGATATCATCCAGATACACAAAAACGGAGCGGTTAATCAAGTCTCGGAGGACATCGTTCACCAGAGCTTGAAAAACTGCTGGGGCATTAGTCAGGCCAAAGGGCATAACCAAGTATTCAAAATGGCCAAGGGGAGTCCTAAAGGCTGTTTTCCATTCATCACCAGCTCGGATTCGAATCAAATGGTAGGCATTGCGAAGGTCTAACTTGGAAAACACAGTTGCTCCTTGGAGAGGTTCAAAGGCAGATGCCAGTAAAGGCAGTGGGTATTTGTTATGAATGGTGATATTATTCAACCCTCGAAAATCTATACAGGGACGTAGAGTGCCATCTTTTTTACCCACAAAAAAAAAACCTGCACCGAGTGGGGAAGATGAGGGTCGAATAATGCCTGCAGCCAATGAGTCATGGATGTATTTTTCCATCGCCTCTCTCTCAGGGCGTGACAGATTGTATAACCGACTGGAAGGCAGGGGAGCTCCTGAAAGCAGGTCAATGGCACAGTCATAAGGGCGGTGCGGAGGGAGGGACAGTGCATGTTGCTTGCTGAAGGCCTCTTCTAAGTCATGGTAGACAGAGGGAACCTTGGACAGGTCTGGGGGCTCTGCAACAACCGGGGAGACTGTGTCCTCAGCAGGGGAGCGGGCAGACCGCAGGCAGGTGGAAAGACAGTAGGAGCTCCAGCTCACCACTTTGGCTGCAAACCAGTCAATGTGAGGATTGTGAAGTCTTAACCAGGGCTGACCAAGGACTACAGGAGCATGAGGAGAAGAGATAATGTGGAATTGGATTTGTTCAAGATGATTACCAGAGACAAGGAGGTGCACAGGTTCGGATCGGTGAGTGACACGGGCAAGGAGTCGACCAGTCAGGGAATTGGCTTGTAAGGGTGAGGGAAGTGGTTCGATGGTAATGCCCATTTGGGAAGCAACGTCGGCGTCCAAAAAGTTCTCATCCGCCCCCGAGTCCACCAGAGCAAGGAGAGACATGGACTGAGATTGCCAACGGAGACTAGCAGAAAACTGCATACGGCATAGGGACTTAGGGGAGGAGACAGCTTGGCTCACCAGAACCCCCACTGTTACTGGTGAGCCTACTCTTTTGGCCGCAAAGAACAGGTGGCAAGGAAATGGCCAGGTTGACCACAATAGAGACACACCCCTGCCCTCCTTCTGCGGAGGCGCTCTTCAGGTGTAAGGTGAGCCCGACCCACCTGCATGGGCTCCTCAACAGGGGAACTGGAGGTTAAGGCTTTGCACATTGGCAAATTGGGCTCGGCCGACCCGGGTCTAAAGCTGGAGGGCTCCAATGACCTGCAAAAAACGGGGTCGGCTTGCCACTGGGCCATCTGGTCTGAGATGTTGATAGCTGCTGTAATAGCTTCGTCTAAGGACAACTGCTCATTCCTCAGAGCAATCTCCCTTGCAATGACCCGACTAAGCCCATTCTGGAAAGCAGTGAGAAGGGCCTGGTCATTCCAGCCAGACTCCACAGCTAGGGACCGGAATTCACAGGCAAATTCTCTTACTGAGCGTTTCCCTTGACGAAGTCGCAACAACTGCTGACCTGCTTGCTGCCCTCGTATGGGGTGGTCGTAGACCCGCTTCAGTTCTGCAGATAGTGCAGCAAAGGACTGGACTGCAGGGGATCCTTGCTCACGAAGGGCATTAAAATAACTCAAAGGGGGCCCCTGTAGCAGGTTGGCTATATAAGCAATTTTGGCTGCCTCACGGCCAAAACGAGAGGGCTGAGCTTCAAAAGCAAGCTGGATCTGAGTTAAAAATTCACGACAGGTGCTAGGATTGCCAGAATATTTATCAGGCGGGGGAATGTGTGGCTCTGCAGCAGGAACAGCATGGGGTGCAGGTGGTTCGGGTTGTGGTTGAGCTTGTTGATTGATGAGAGTTGTGAGCTGGGTGGAAACGCGTGACATCTGGTCAATAAGTTTTTGTAATAGTTGGTCATGGTTTCCCAAACGCTGTCCTTGATTGGCAAGGGCCTCCCTCACACGGTCAAAATCTGCTGGGTCCATTGTAAGTGGCCTGATCGTTCTGTCACGGGGAAGTAAAATGGGTGGACCCAAATGCAGTAAAGACAAGCTGAAATCGTGTTCAAGGGTTATTATTAATAAAACCTGAGGGAAAACGAGGCAGCTTGTAGTCCTAGGCTTTGCAGTCCAGGAGAGCACACTGAGGCTAGCAGGCTGAGGCTAGCAGGCTGTGGCTAGCAGGCCGAGGCTAGCAGGCCGAGACTAGCAGGCTGAGGCAGGCACACACGGCAAGTTGGGAACTGAAGGCAGAGGAAAAAACACGGGTAAGATGAGGAGCAAAAAAACACACAAAATAGCAGGTTTGCAAGATTATCAAAATTGCTAGAATTCTAGGACAAACTGGCGAGAAGCGTTACCACATGTAGCGAGGTGAAACGATCTGGCAATCGCGCCGAGTGGAGTCCAAACATTTGTAGGCTGCAGGTGATGAGTTGATGGCAGGCAGGTGAGTGATTAGGGTGCTGGGATCAGCTGTGTCAGGCTGAGAGCTGGAGCCAAGCCTACGCCCAAAACACGCCCACTCTCCCAAAGACACACAGAGAAAAACAGACAGACTGACTGTGACAGGTTCCAAATGTGCTTGCTGAGTTCTGTAGAATTCCGCAGGTTTTGGTTTCTAAAAGAAGCCTTGTGATTGTTCCATCTGGCCTTGAACTCGCCCTCGGTTAATCCTACGTATGTGTCGGATGTGTTAATGTCCTTGCGTGTTACCTTCGATTGGTAAACGACTGCTGTTTGTAAGCACCCTCCGTTGAGAGGGCAATCAGGTTTTTTGCGGCAATTGCAGTCTCTTAGTCTAGGGGCAGACGGCTCTTTTGCAATTGCTTTATTGTGATTTTAAATTATTTGTTGTATATTATTCATACAGCTGTAGCTCAATTTAATGATGTTCTTGTTGAATACTTTTCTTAGGGTGTTGCCTTTGGGGAAGTGTTTGTCGATCAGAGTGAGGAACTTGTGGCCAATATTAGTTGAGAAATTTTTGCTGTATGGGGGTTGTCATCTGGTACAACTGCTAGCTTACTATAACCGCAAACAATGATGCGGGATGTGCAATCAAGTGTGACAGTGGGACTTTCAAAATAAAATAACGAGTTGTCATCTGGTACAACCCCCCCATTTAGCAAAAACGTCTCAACTAATATTGGCCAAAACCTGCGGAATTCTACAGAACTCAGCAAGCACATTTGGAACCTCAAAGACAATAATGTTGAATATTCAATATTATGGCAAATTCTTGCATTCAGCAAACCTTACAACAGTGGTAATAAAAGATGCAACCTATGCCTAAAAGAGAAACTGTTTATTATATACCACCCAGACCTGTCCTCCCTCAACAAGCGCAGTGAAATTGTATTAGCATGCCGTCACAGACGGAGACACCTCCTAGGTAACACATGAGCCAATCACCACGCCCATATGCCTGCTTGTATCTACCCGTTCTGTGCCCTATATAAACCATGGTATGTGAATGCTTCCATTAAAATCTCCTGATGATTGAGGGAACCCCTCATGAAGCAGTTCTGTAGAGATGAAATAGTCTTGTGATTTTTTCCAAACACATACATATATTGCGCTCTACCACGGTGTCGAGCACTTTTCTCTGGATAATCTAATTAAGACATATAGTTTGTGTATATATATATATATATATATATATATATATATATATATATATATATATATATATATATATATACATATATATACATATATATCGCAGTGCTTTGTTGTTAAGGTTACCAACAAAGAGCCACCGACTAAACTGAAGTCTTAAAAAAATAATATGTATTTTTTTTGTCCTGTCCAGCTTCTCAGGCAAATCAATATAATTGATGTAGATTCCCATTTCGGCTGTTCAGATTTACTTTACCAAAGAGAAGTGTAGGATACTTGTCTTGTGTCCTCATTTGTATTTGACTTTTTTAAATGTATTCATATTAACATTTGGTGCTAAATTAAAGTCTTAACAAGCTGCAATGCTTCGTACTGCCTCTGCCTTTGTCAGTACGTCTGTGCAGCATTGTCCCACCCACACAACCATCTGATTGGTTCCACGCAGAGCGGTAACAGACAATCAGCAGTGCTTATTCAGAGCACATGTAACAGCCAATCAGCAGTGCGTATTCAGAGCGGTAACAGCCAATCAGCAGTGAGGATTCAGAAGGCATGGAGTCAGTGCTTATGGCAGAGGCAGGCAGAGAGGAGAGACGGTGCAGGTTAGCAGAAAGGTGTTTAGCAGGTGAGCATAAGGCAGCGGACTCTCCAAATTATAATAAACACCTCCCAGTAAACTACTAGTAACATCACTATGAGCCCGTTGATTAGACTGCACCTTACGTCCTCTTTTTCCGGGCGGGGTTTCTTAAATGCTTCAAATGTCCGGCGTTTTAAGTCAGGGTTGCATGTACGTACAGGGTTAAGAAGGGGTTAAAAATAAAACATATTGTGAGGTGTACGCACTCAGCAACATTCGTGAGGGAGGGGCAGCCACAGAGAGAGGAAGCGAGCGAGGTATCGAGTTGATTGTCAATCAAGACATACTTGGTCAACAGCCATCCAGGTCACACTGAGGGTGGCCGTATAAACAACTTTAACACTGTTACAAATATGCGCCACATTGTGAACCCACACCAAACAAGAATGACAAATACATTTTGGAAGAACATCCGCACCGTAACACAACATAAACACAACAGAACAACTACCCAGAATCCCTTGCAACACTGACTCTTCCGGGACGCTACAAAATACACTCTCCGCTACCCCCCACCCCCACCCCCAAACCCCCGTCCCCTGTCCTCCCACCACCTCAACCCCAATTACGTCAAATCAAATACTCCACTTTGAAAAATATTTTTGGTCGAAGATTTTGCATATTTTGTGTGTTTGCCATAAAAAAACAGTTTTGTTTGACAAAAAAGGGCAGAAAACAAACAAAAAAACCAACATGAAAAAAACTAAAACATTTTGAAATGAGGAATAGGTTTATGTAAACTCCAGAGATTTAAGCATTAAATATAAAATGTATGTATGCCCTGGCCTACCATTATCATCATTTCATGACCAAAGCAAAACACTTTTTATACTTTTATACTGAAAAAAATTCACCTACAACTTATTAAATGACAACATAGAAAAACAGTACCAGCAGCGGTGAAGTTTAGATCCATGAAAGAAAGAAGAAAGTGAATGAATGTTTATAACTGAATAAATTTACATATGCATACAAATTTGTCTCCTTTTTAAATTATTTCTTTTAATGAATTAAGTAACGTTTATGTCAACCTTTTTCCAAAACACAGTATATCATGTGAGATATAACAGGACAATGCATACGTTTATCATTTGTGTTCCAAACACTTACAAAAAAGTGTATATATATATATATATGTATATATATATATATATATGTATATATATATATATATATATATATATATATATATAGATATGGATATAGATATAGATATAGATATACACGGATGTCGGCAGGCGACTCCATCGCGTCTTCGCAAGGATGCCGGTCATGACGTGTGGGACATTTTTAAATGTGTTTTTAAAAGAGACATTGCCGGCTGACAACTTGCTCCTCCCTTTAAAATTTCAGACGAGGGCCCTCGGTCAGGCCGGTTTTCTCTCTCTGGACCTCTTAATAAGACGCCCCCCCCCCCCCCATCACTCCCCCGTTCATCTCACGACCTCTCTCTTTAAAACGCCATGAACACAACAAGCATTGTTTCACGAGGTGTGGAATCCTACACTCTTATAAAACATTATACGGCGTTGTGTTGAATAGGACACACACACGTTGGTATTCTTTGTCTCGCACACACACACACACACACACACACACCATTGGGGGGGTGAAGTGTGCGTTCAAAGATGTAATTTGTGTTTTGTCAACAAAGGCCGGCTAATCCAGCAGAGGCTTTGTCACAGCTCTGTGTGTGTGTGTGTGTGTGTGTGTGTGTGTGTGTGTGTGTGTGTGTGTGTGTGTGTGTGTGTGTGTGTGTGTGTGTGTGTGTGTGTGTGTGTGTGTGTGTGTGTGTGTGTGTGTGTGTGTGTGCGTGTGTGTGTGTGTGTGTGCGTGTGTGTGTGTGTGTGTGTGTGAGTTAGGGGAGGGGAGTTCAGTTTTTTGCATGGCAGAATCCATTGGCCTCCCCAGCAGCGGTCAGTCCACCAGACCTCTGCTCTTTGTACCCCTGCGGTGCCACAGGGGTCACAGGGGTCACATGGGGAGGGAGGGGCAGTGATCAGGGTGGGAGGGGGGGCGGGGGTGGCGACGCTTGTTGGAGTGGTTTAACTCAGACGCCGATGATCCCTGTGATATCTGAGGGGGGGGGTTGGAAAATAAAGTTACCAATGTGTGACAGGTGGAAAGAGAGACAGCTAATAGCCTTGGAAGACCACAATCCCGACCCCCACGTCTCCCCTGACCCCCACTACCAGCATTCAGAGAGAGCCGATGATCAACCAACCTTCCACAGAGAGGAGGGAGCTTATCAGAATCAGTCAAATTGACAAGCTGTCAGATGGTCTTCAAAGAAGACCTCCATCATGATGTACTTTGGAGAAAGATCTCCTTTAGGAGCTTAAACTCCTAAAATGGCCACCTCCTGTCAATACTATTGAACACATACAGTGGGGCGGTTTAGCTCGGTTGGTAGAGTGGGGCGGTTTAGCTCGGTTGGTAGAGTGGCCGTGCCAGCAACTTGAGGGTTGCAGGTTCGATTCCCGCTTCCGCCATCCTAGTCACTGCCGTTGTGTCCTTGGGCAAGACACTTTACCCACCTGCTCCCAGTGCCACCCACACTGGTTTGAATGTAACTTAGATATTGGGTTTCACTATGTAAAGCGCTTTGAGTCACTGGAGAAAAAGCACTATATAAATATAAAATATAAAAATATAAAATATAGTGCATCTGGAGAGTGTTCACCGTTTAACTTCACTTTTTTACACATTTTGTTATCTTACAGCCTTATTCCAAAATGGAATTCATTCATTTTTGTCCTCAATATTCCAAACAGAATATCCAATAAAGACAATATGACGTTTTTTATTTTTATTTTGTATTTTTTTGAATTTTTTTTCTAAATTTCAAAAAATACATGTACAGCCTTTGCCATGAAGGTAAAACGGGAGGTCAGGTGCATCATCCTTGAGATGTTCCTACAGCTTCATTAGAGTCCACCTGTGGTAAATATAGTTGGCTGGCACCGCTCTTCACCAGACCGATACCAACCCGACAGCGAAGCATGGCGGTGGCAGCATCATGCTGTGGGGGTGCCGCGAAGAGGACCGGGCGAGAGGTAGGAGTGCCTAGCTTGTGGCCTCGTGTTCAAAGAGACTTGAGGCTGCAATTTCTGGCAAAGGTGCATCAACAAAGTATTGCGCAAAGCCTGTGAATACTTATGTGGGTGTGATTTTTTTCTCCCACTTTATTTATTTGTAATACATTCGCAGAATTAAAACCATTTTTTTAACAATGTCATTATCGGATATTGTGTGTAGAATTTTGTCGATAAAACTGAATAGATATTTCATTTTCGAATAAGGCTGTAACAGAACAAAATGTGAAAAAAGTGAAGTGCTGTGAAAAATGGACACATCGCCACCTCATCGCAGAGTATTACTATTAATATTATTATTATTATTATTATCATTTTTTATAGTTATTATATTTATATGTGTGTATGTGTATGTATATATATATATATATATATATATATATATATATACATATATATATATATATATATATATATATTATGGGTGTGGGAAAAAATCAATTCGAATACAAATCGCAATTCTCACATTGTGCGATTCAGAAAACGATTCTCTTTTTTTTTTTAATCTAGATTTTTTTTTGTTTGTTTTTTAATAAATCCAACAAACCAATACACAGCAATACCATAACAATGCAATCCAATTCCAAAACCAAACCTGACCCAGTAACACTCAGAACTGCAATAAACAGAGCAATTGAGAAGACACAAACACGACACAGAACCGACCAAAAGTAGTGAAACAAAAATAAATATTATCAACAACAGCATCAATATTAGTTATAATTTCAGTATAGCGGTGATTAAAAATCTTTCATTGACATTATCATTAGACATTTATAAAAATTTAAAAAAAGAACAATAGCGTCACAGTGGCTTACACTTGCATCGCATCTCATAAGCCTGACAACAATCATTGGTACCTTAACTTTAACTTTAACACACTGTGTCCAATGTTTTTACAAAGATAAAATAAGTCATATTTTTAATTTGTTGAATAGTTAAAACAAATTTACATTATTGCAATCAGTTGATAAAACATTGTCCTTTACAATTGTAAAAGCTTTTTTACAAAAATCTACTACTCTGCTAACATGTCTTCAGACTGGGGTAGATCAGAGTGAAATCCTACGTATTGAATGAATAGAGAATGGTTTTGAATCGGAAATATATCGTTGAATAAAGAATCGCGTTGAATCGAAAAAATCGATACATAATCGAATCGCGACACCAAGAATCAATATTGAATTGAAAAGTGGGACACCCAAAGATTCGCAGCCCTAATATATATATATATATATATATATATATATATATATAACTTTTATTAGTAGATTGCACAGTTCAGTACATATTCCGTACAATTGACCACTAAATGGTAACACCCAAATAAGTTTTTCAACTTGTTTAAGTCGGGGTCCACGTAAATCAATTCATGGTACAAATATATACTATCAGTATAATACAGTCATCACACATGTTAATCATCAGAGTATATATATTGAATTATTTACAATCTGGTGGGTGGGATGAGGAGTGTTTGGTTGATATCAGCACTTCAGTCATCAACAATTGCATTATCAAAGAAATGGACATTGAAACAGTGTAGGTCTTATTTAGTAGGACATGTACAGCAAGCAGAGAACATAGTGAGTTCAGATAGCATAAGAACAAGCATAGACATTAGAAATACATTTGATTATTTACATTTGGTTATTGACAATCCGGGGAGATGTGATGTGAAGGGGGGAGGGTGTTAGTAAAGGGTTGAAGTTGCTTGGAGGTGTTGTTTTAGAGCGGTTTTGAAGGAGGATAGAGATGGACTTGTATACAAATATATACACATGTAAATATATATATATATATACATATATATATATACTGTATATACACATGTATATATATATATATATATATACTATAAATATATATACATACATATATATATATATATATATATATATATATATATATACATATATATGTGTGTGTATATATATATATATGTAAACATGTATATATATATATATATATACACTGTATATACACATATATATATATGTATATATATACATATATACACATGTATACAAATGTATATACATATATATATACATATGTATATATATATATATATATATATATATATACAGAAATATATGTATATATACATATATATATATATGTGCGTCACTGATATATATATATATATGTATATATATATATATATATATATATATATATATATATATATATATATATCAGTGACGTACGGTGAGGTTCATGGCTGGTGAGGCACTAACGTGCACAGTCAGATTTATAAACATATGAACCCTAAAGAGTATCTTATTCACCATTTGATTGGCAGCAGTTAATGGGTTATGTTTAAAAGCTCATACCAACATTCTTTACACATACAAACTGTAGCACACAAAAAAGCACATGTAATAAAAAAAAACGTCATTATGGTCTTACCTTTACTTACTGTATAAATGAAGTCCATGCGCCGCTCCTTCTGAACAAAAGCATCGATAACTTGTTTATAGAAGTCTTCCTTATCTTTCTTCGGTTTTAAAAGTCTCTCTGTCTTGATGGAGATCACTGTCTGAAGCAAACCTTTTAGCTCAGCCGTTGGTCTTCCTTTAATTACTACCTCCTGCTTCGATTGAAAGTCCAGTTTGGAAACAAATTTATTTTAGATATAATATGTAATCATCCATGTTAAAAGAGGAAAAAATAAACAACCGCTGCCGCTGCACTTGACTTGCTAACTGTAGCTTGTTGTCACTTATTCTGCAGCCTAGTATTCGCAAGAATGATCTCTGGGATCACTAGCCCCCTCTATCACCATGAGGCGGGAGAACAGGAGCCTCACATAGTGTGTTTTCGCAGCCGTTTTATGGTTGCCCAGCAGAAGAAATACGTTACACACATACAATTGTTGACAAAATACACTGTACATTTTATACCTCAGCTAACTAAACTATGGAAATGTACAAACCCCGTTTCCATATGAGTTGGGAAATTGTGTTAGATGTAAATATAAACGGAATACAATGATTTGCAAATCATTTTCAACCCATATTCAGTTGAATATGCTACAAGGACAACATATATGATGTTCAAACTGATTAAAAAAAATGTTTTGCAAATAATCATTAACTTTGAAATTTGATGCCAGCAACGCGTAACAAACAAGTTGGGAAAGGTGGCAATAAATACTGATAAAGTTGAGGAATGCTCCTCAAACACTTATATGGAACATCCCACAGGTGTGCAGGCTAATTGGGAACAGGTGGGTGCCATAATTGAGTATAAAAGCAGCTTCCATGAAATGCTAAGTAATTCACAAACAAGGATGGGGTGAGGGTCACTAGTTTGTAACAAAATTGTCGAACAGTTTTAGAACAACATTTCTCAACAAGCCATTGCAAGGAATTTAGGGATTTTACCACCTATGGTCCGTAAAATCATCAAAAAGTTCAGAGAAACTGGAGAAATCACTGCACGTAAGCGATGATATTTAATGGACTTTTGAACCCTTAGGCGGTACTGCATCCAACCGGACATCAGTGTGTAAAGGTTATCACCACGTGGGCTCAGGAACATTTCATAAAACCACTGTAAGTAACTACAGTTGGTCGCTACATCTGTAAGTGTAAGTTAAAACTCTACTATGCAAAGCAAAAGCCATTCATCAACAATATCCTGAAACGGCTGGGCCCGAGTTCACCTAAGATGGACTGATACACAGTGGAAAGGTGTTCTGTGGTCTGACGAGTCCACATTTCAAATTATATTTGGAAACAGAGGACGTGGTGTCCTCCAGAACACAGAGGAAAATAACCATCCGGATTGTTATAGGCGCAAAGTTCAAAAGCCAGCATCTGTGATAGTATGGGGGTGTATTAGTGCCCAAGGCATTGGTAACTTACACATCTGTGAAGGCACAATTAATGCTGAAAGGTTCATACAGGTTTTGGAGCAACATATGTTGTCATCCAAGCAACTTTATCATGGACGCTCCTGCTTATTTCAGCAAGACAAGTGTTACAAGAGCGTGGCTTCGTAAAAAAAGAGTGCGGGTACTTTCCTGGCCCGCCAGCAGTCCAGACCTGTCTCCCATCGAAAATGTGCGACGCATTATGAAGTGTAAAATACGACAGCGGAGACCCCGGACTGTTGAACGACTGAAGCTCTACATAAAACAAGAATGGGAAAGAATTCCACTTTCAAAGCTTCAACAATTAGTTTCCTCAGTTCTCAAACGTTTATTGAGTGTTGTTAAAAAAAAAGGTGATGCAACACAGTGGTGAACATGCCCTTTCCCAACTACTTTGGCACGTGTTGCAGCCATGAAATTCTACGTTAATTATTATTTGCAAAAAAAGTAAAGTTTATGAGTTTGAACATCAAATATCTTGTCTTTGTAGTGCATTGAATTGAATACGGATTGAAAAGGATTTGCAAATCTTTGTCTTCCATTTATATTTACATCTAACACAATTTCCCAACTCATATGGAAACGGGGTTTGTATATATATAATTAATATAGCAATACGGTCTCACTGCACAGCAGCCAGCAGTTAGCCGAGTTATTGCGCAATCCATGGTGAGGCTCAACTGGCTGCTGACTCACCGCAAGAGTCTTCTCAGTATTTGATCGCTAAATGTGAAAATTCAGCGATTTTGAATAAAAATAATCTAAAACTGGTGAAGTTAAATGGAAAATAAATGTATAAAGTATAATCACTGGATACATATAACATTATACCCATTATTATCTCACCCACACACTAGGTGTGGTGAACTTCTTCTCTGCATTTGACCTGCTTGGCACTCAGCATCAAGGGTTGGAATTTGGGGTTAAATCACCAAAAATGATTCCCGGGAGCGGCTAACGCTGCTGCTCACTGCTCTTCTCACCTAGGGTAATGATCAAGGGTGATATATTTATTCATATTTCTATACACACATATATATATATATATCTATATATATATATATATATATATATATATATATATATATATATATATATATATAGATATATATATATATATTTGGATCTGTTTGTCAACCTTCATTTTGGAACAAGTCTGGCCAAAAAAAAAAGCCAAAGAAAAAGCACACACACGCACAGGTTTGGAGCAACATTTTGTTAAATACTTGTGGATTTTTAGCTTTATTCAAGCCAGAGTTAACAAACAAACAGCGTGTCCGACCCAACAATAACACCTACTTTGATTGACTGCTGGCTGCTTTCCACCTGCACTTCCCCGACAGGTCTGACTGGCCGCTTGGAGCACCACTGTCCTCCCACAAACACACACACACACACACACGCACACACACACAGACACACACACACACACACACACACACACACATACGCTTTAAAAGTCATAAGACAGAGAATGTTGTCCGATGAGTTGAGTAAGAAAGCAGCAGCATGAGTTTCAGTGGGTGACATCATCACAACCGTGCACAGGACGAGATGCCGTGGCCTTTCATGTGATCTCTCTCTCTCTCCCCGTGTGATGTGACCAAGGAGCAGGCAGCCTCATGAAAGCGAGAGCGGGGTAAAAATAGCCCATGGATGAAAAACAGGCAGAAAGTCGCCTTTCATCTGCTCCTTCAATGCACTTTTTTCGCTGTCTCCTTTATGCACAGAAAATGAAACGTGGCGCTGACAAGGCGGAAGATAATAGATAATAGATTACAGGCCGCCAGGGGGGATCGCTGCAGACGTTAGCTATGGAAATGTAAATGTGGTTTATGTAGGCCAGCTCATAGAACCACTGCACTTTACTGCACTTTTTAACCTTGTTTTGCTGCATGACAATGCATGGTCCCATGTTGCAACAATTCCTAGAAGCTGCCAATATCCAGCAACTTGGCACAGCCATTGAAAAGTGGACCAACATTCCAAAGGCCACAATCCAACCCGATCAACTCTATGCTAAGGAGGTGTGTTGCAAATGGTGCTCAAACTTAGACTCCCTTTTTAGACCAGTTGATCTGCCGTTTCTTTTCTTTTTCTCCTATGTCCCACTCTCCCTTGTGGAGGGGGTCCGGTCCGATCCGGTGGCCATGTACTGCTCGCCTGTGTATCGGCTGGGGACATCTCTGCGCTGCTGATCCGCCTCCGCTTGGGATGTTTTCCTGCTGGCTCCGCTGTGAACGGGACTCTCGCTGCTGTGTCGGATCCGCTTTGGACTGGACTCTCGCGACTGTGTGGATCCATTATGGATTGAACTTTCACAGTGTCATGTTAGACCCGCTCGACATCCATTGCTTTCGTCCTCTCCAAGGTTCTCATAGTCATCATTATCACCGACGTCCCACTGGGTCATCATTGTCACCGACGTCCCACTGGGTCATCATTGTCATCGACGTCCCACTGGGTGTGAGTTTTCCTTGCCCTTATGTGGGCCTACCGAGGATGTCGTAGTGGTTTGTGCAGCCCTTTGAGACACTAGTGATTTAGGGCTATATAAGTAAACATTGATTGATTGATTGAAACCCAATACTGACTGCTTTTGTGACCTCCCCAGACCTCCAATGAAGCAAAATTGCACATTTTAGTGTGGCCTTTTATTGTGGTCAGCCTAAGGCACACCTGTGCAATATTAATGCTGTTTAATCAGCATATTGATATGTCACACCTGTGATGTTGGGTGGATTATCTTGGCAAAGAAGAAACGCTCACTAACACAAATTTCGAGAGGACTAGGACATATACACACACACACACACACACACACACACATATACATATATATATATATATATATATATATATATATATATATATATATATATATATATATATATATATATATATATATAGATATATGGATAGATATATATATTTATGTATATACCTATATATGTATATATATACGTATATGGACATATATATATATGTATGTATATACATGCATATATATATATATATATATATATATATATATATATATATATATATATATATGTGTGTGTCTGTATCCATCCATCTTTGTCTGCTTATCCGAGGTGGGGTCGCGGGGGCAGCAGCCTAAGCAGGGAAGCCAGCCAGGAGACAGGAGACATAGTCCTGGGTCTTCCCCGTGGCCTTCTACCGTGCCCGGTGGTATCCTCACCAAATGCCCGGACCACCTCATCTGGCTCCTCTCAATGTGGAGGAGCACCGACTTTACTTTGAGCTCCTCCCGGAAGACAGAGCTTCTCACCCATTTGGCGGAAGAAACTAATTTCTGTCATAACCCAAAGATCTTGACCATAGGTGGGGATGGGAACGGCTCCTTATTTATATAAAGTGAAGAAAATAAGTATTTGAACACCCAGCTATTTTGCAAGTTCTCCCACTTAGAAATCATGGAGGGGTCTGATATTTTCACGGTAGGTGCATGTCCACTGTATGAGGGATAACCTAAAAAGAAAAATCCAGAATTTACAATCTATGATTTGTTAACAATTTATTTGTGTGATTAAGCTTAAAATAAGTATTTGAACACCAACATTTATATTTGGTATAGTAGCCTTTGTTTGCAATTACAGAGGTCAAACGTTTCCTGTAGTTCTTCACCAGGTTTGCAGGTTTGACTGCAGGAGGGATTTTGGGCCACTCCTCCACACAGATCTTCTCTAGATCAGTCAGGTTTCTGGGCTGTCGCTAAGTAACACAAACTTTCAGCTCCCTCCAAAGATTTTCAATTGGATTTAGGTCTGGAGGGCCATCTTTCTGTGTGGAGTTTGCATGTTCTCCCCGTGAATGCGTGGGTTCCCTCCAGGTACTTCGGCTTCCTCCCACTTCCAAAGACATGCACCTGGGGATAGGTTGATTGGCAAAACTAAATTGGCCCAAGTGTGTGAATGTGAGTGTGAATGTTGTCTGTCTATCTGTGTTGGCCCTGCGATGAGGTGGCGACTTGTCCAGGGTGTACCCCGCCTTCCGCCCGATTGTAGCTGAGATAGGCGCCAGCGCCCCCCGCAACCCCGAAAGGGAATAAGCGGTAGAAAATGGATGGATGGATGGATGGACTGGCTAGGCCTCTCTGGAACCTTGATATGGTTCTTATGAAGCCACTTCTTGGTTTTCCTGGCTGTGTGCTTTGGGTCATTATCATGTTGGAAGATCCAGCAATGACTCATCTTCAGTGATCTGACTGAGGGAAGGAGGTTTGTGGCCAAAATCTCACAATACTTAGCTGCAGTCATCCTCTCCTCAATACAGTACAGTCGTCCTGTCCCATGAGCAGAAAAACACCCACAAACCATGATGCTACAACCCCCATGCTTCACAGTAGGGATGGTGTTCTTGGGATGGTACGCATCATTCTTCTTCCTCCAAACACGCATAGTGGAATTATGACCAAAAACGTCAATTTTTGTCTCATCTGTCCACAAAACTTTCTCCCATGACTCTTCTGAATCATCCAAATGGTCATTGGCAAACTTAAGACGGGCCTTAACATGTGCTGGTTTAAGCAGGGGAATCTTCCGTGCCATGCATGATTTCAGACCATGACGTCTTAGTGTATTACCAACAGTGACCATGGAAACAGTGGTCCCAGCTCTTTATAGGTCATTGACCAAGTCCTGCCGTGTAGTCCATGATTCCTCACCTTTCTTAGCATCATTGAGACCCCACGAGGTGATATCTTGCATGGGGCTCCACTCCGATTGAGATTGACCGTCATGTTTAGCTTCTTCCATTTTCTAATGATTGCTCCAACAGATAGGCGCCAGTGGCCCCCGCGACCCCGAAAGGCAATAAGCGGTAGAAAATGGATGGATGCTCCAACAGTGGACCCTTTTTCACCAAGCTGTTTGGCAATTTCTCCGTAGCCTTTTCCATCCTTGTGGAGTTGTACAATTTTGTCTCTGGTGTCTTTGGACAGCTCTTTGCTCTTAGCCATGCTGAATGTTTGGGTCTTACTGATTTTATGGGGTGAACAGGTGTCTTTATGCAGCTAACGACCTCACACAGGTGTATCTGATTCAGGATAATACAGTGGAGGAGGACTTTTAAAGGCGGACTAACAGGTCTTTGAGGGTCAGAATTCTAGCTGATAGACAGGTGTTCAAATACTTATTTTCAGCTGTATCACACGAATAAATTGTTTAAAAAATCATAGATTGTGATTTTTGGATTTTTCTTTTAAGGTTATCTTTCATACAGTGGACATGCACCTACCGTGAAAATTTCAGACCCCTCCATGTTTTCTAAGTGGGAGAACTTGCAAAATAGCAGGGTGTTCAAATACTTGTTTTCTTGACTATATATATATATATGTATATATATATATATATATATATATATATATATATATATATATATATATATATATGTGTGTATGTATATATATATATATATATATATATATATATATATATATATATATATATATGTATATGTATATGTATATATATATACACACACACACATGTATGTGAGGTGGGATGGATTATCTTGGCAAAGAAGAAATGCTCACTAACACAGATTTAGACGGATTTGTCAACAATATTGACGAGGAATAGGTTCTTGTGTTTTAAATCTTTGACTTCAACTCATGAAAAACGGGAGCAAAAAGTAAAATGTTGCCTCTATATTTTTGTTCTGCAATGCCCCCGCGGTTGGAATTCAAGTTTTGGGATCCCAAGCGGATCCCAAATACAGATAAGCAGGTACCAATAGATAGGAATAGTAATAGGTCCCCTTTACGCTAGCGATGTTCGACTTCACTGAGGGATATTATTGTTGATCATTTTAGTAGTTTGCACTCATCTTTTAGTTACCAATATCAAAGGGAGCCGACATGGAAACATGAATGAGTCACAAAGAGATTCAGTTGTTTCTAAGTTTTAGAACTTGCAACACTCTGAGCTGTGCGAGGGAACAAAAGAAGTGTCTTTGTTTTGTTTGTCGATTTTTTTTGTGTGGCCAACGCAAAGCCAAACACAGCTGAAGGCTGCTTTTGTTTGTGTTTGTTCGACTCCACGTTGGGGCGAGGTGGCCAACGGGTCGGCGCAGGTGCCTCGGACAAGGGGCTTGTGTTCATCGGATGAAAGATTTAACGTATCGGTCTGCTCCGTAGCCAAAGTGCGAGCAAATAATCTTTTTATTGGCTGGGAGGAAGGGTTCAGAGTGGCTGTCGTCGCAGGGGCCCTTTTTTTAATGCAGAAGGATAAGTCTGTTTGAGAGAAACCCCTAACCCCAACCCCAAACCTAACCCTCTAACCTCTAAACCTAACCCTAATCCCTCAACAGCCTTCGATTTGATGTGGAAACAAACAAGTTGACACTGATAAACCTTTAAAATGATGCTACAACTGCACTGTAAAAATAAATTCTGTAAAAAAACGGTCATCTACTGGAAGCTACGGCTGCCAACCGAAAACCATAAAATTAAAGTAAAACACTGTAAACCAAATAATAATCAAAAACATATTTACAGAAATTTTCATGAAACGTTTTGCGGAAAAATATCGTAACTTTACAGATTTTTACAAAATTATTAAGATCAACCACCTTTAATAAAGTGACGATGCAAACAGTTCTGCAGAAAAATACCTTCATTCTACAGAGTTTTTCCAAATTATTACGATCAACCAACTTTAATGAAGTGACAATGCTGGCAGTTGCACAGAAAATTACCATTCTTTTACAGATTTTTTCTGAAATGTTAAGATCCGGGGTTTCAAACTCAATTTACCTGGGGGCCACTGGATGCCGAAACTACGTGAAAAGTGGGTTCACCTTCTTTGAATGGCTATCCGAACCTAGCAACATACTTGCCAATCCTCCCGATTTTAACGAGAGACTTCCTGTGAGCCTCGCGAAGGATAGTTCCGATATCGACCGGACAAGTATTTTTAGGTGGTGCCGTGACAGCACTGCCTTCGTCGTCCTCAGCAACCTTTCGTCGCGTTCACTCTTTCAACAAACAAGCAGCGTGCCGACTGAGAAGCATGTTGTGTTTATTTTGTGTTACGGTGAGGATGTTCTCCTGAAATGTGTTTGTCATTCTTCTTTGATGTGGGTTCACAATGTGGCGCATATTTGCAACAGTGTTAAATTTGTGTGTACGACCACTGTCAGTGTGACTTGTATTGCTGTTGGCTGTTGATCAAGTATGTCTTGCAGTCACCAACGTGTGTCATATTACAGAGAAAAATGTTAAATTGTTAGTATGAGCATAAACCTTTATATAACAGGCTACAAATATTTTTCAACTTGAATATAAAAATACACATAAATATTTGAAAAAATAAGATTTTCCTTAAAATTATATATAAAACTGTTAAATTTTTAGTATGGACATATACTTTTATATAACAAGCTACATATTAAATGAAAGTTAATTACTGTAATTTTACATGAATTTGAAAGTAATTTGAGAAAACAGAAAATTATATGTATTATTAATTTGGTATTTTTCTGTAAAAAAATAGTAATATACATAGTTTGTCATTACTGGCATATTACTTAAACTAACAGGCGGTTTGTTTATTTACAGATAATGTCTTCAATTCTACAGTTTTATAACCTATTTGAAAAAAAATGAAAAATTACAGTAGAAATTTACAGTAAATTAACCATAAAAATAGGATTTTTTTTTTACAGTGTGTAACTCTCCAAAAATAAAACTCTCTTTTTCTGCTTTACATCTGACAATAAACGTAATGCATGTGTATTTGTTTCATTTTGGCACTAGTTTGAGTAACAGGACTGAAACAAAAGTGTGTGTTTTCGGCACAGAATTAGCAAATGCAGAAAATATGTCCAAATCATGACCCAATCCAAACAACCTACCCCAATCGGGCGGAAAATAAAGAAAACCAACAAAAAAAAATCAACAAATGTGGTGACACATAACATAACCTGCTGACTGAAATTTGTGGGTGTTAATTATTGAATTCAAAAGGACACCCGTTTATATCCATTGCAATGCATGATGGGAAAAATGCTAAACACTTTGATCTCACGCATCCATGTTTGCCGCATTTTAGCAGCTTGGTATTCCTGATTGATTTATTTTGCGGTGTCATTTCAAAAGACTAATTTTTGATCAAATGAAAGCAAAACTTGTCATTCATTGGTTTCTTTAAAAAGTAGGGGGTAAACATCGTTAATCAAACTTATTGTGAAAAAGTCAGAGACTTTATTTTCAGGCCGCATCGCAATCCTTTATGTAGACGAGGGCGGCTAATAGCTGCTTCCCTTACTGAAAAGTTGGCCACAAGCGGCCAGGCGGAGAGGCAGTCTCCAGTGTTCATGACGGAGAAGGGCTTTTACGCGTGTCTGGGCTGCTTGATGGGTAAACACTGGCGTGGCAAACATGAACATTAATGCAACTCAGAGTGTTCCTACATGATAAATACAGTCTGGTAAATAGGAATATTTCATCCACAGCAAGCATGTTTTTGATGCACTGCGCTGGCAAAACAGCTGTGAAATTTTGATTGACACCTTACTGCAGCCAGTAGTGTTTACTCTGTGGCCCAATAGGCACACGTGTCTTTCATAGGTATGTTAAATGACTTCCGGATGGCGGTGTAGGTGTACCTAATGTTATGTCCTGTGTGTGTGTTTAAACACATGGTCACTTTCTCTTAAGATTCAATGGCAAGGCAGCTCCACACTTTTGACAGGTACAACTCTTGTTCCTTGTTAATTTGTAGGGGTTTTAAAACAGAGAGAAAGATTGATCATGATTCTTATTTGAAACAATTCGCATTTGATAAAAGAAAATCAAAAATTGTTGTATTTTTATTTTAATTTTTTTAAATCGGTCCTGTCCACCTACTCACACTTTGAAGACACTACTCTATATATATATATATATATATATATATATATATATATATATATATATATATATGTATATGTATATATATATATATATATATATATATATATGTATATACGTATATCTGTATATATGTATATCTCTGTATATGTATATCTGTACACATATATATGTATATACATGTATATATATAAATATATGTATATATATAGATATATATATATATATACATATATACATATATACATATACATATATATATATATATATATATATATAGTGTCGTTTTAAGGCCATCTGCATTTTTTATGCTACAGTAAAGACAATGAATGAACACTAACGCTGGAGCGCGGTTACACCTGTCATAGTGACAACACTGTGTTACACTTCTCAAAATGACAACACTGTGTTTTACCTGTCATTGTGACAACACTGTGTTACACCTGTCATAGTGACAACACTGTGTTACACCATATGTTTATAAATCTGACTGTGATGAAGTCAGTGCCTCACCAGCCATGAACTTCACCGCACTTCACTGATATATATATATATATATATATATATATATATATATATATATATATATATATACACTTATATATATATATATATATATATGTCGCAATCTTTGCCTTATTTTCATTTGACTTTTTTAAATGCCCATCCATCCATTTCCTACCGCTTGTCCTTTTTGGGGTTTTAGAGGGTGCTGGATCCTATCTCAGCTGTTTGGGTAGAATTTTATTCAAATAAACCAGTTTTCTTTTAAGTCATATAGACATGTATCAGAGCTGTTTATCTATTTTATGGAAGAATGCACTTCCAAAGACATGTACCTAGGGATAGGTTGATTGGCAACACTAAATTGGCCCTAGTGTGTGAATGTGAGTGTGAATGTTGTCTGTTTATCTGTGTTGGCCCTGCGATGAGGTGCCGACTTGTCCAGGGTGTACACCGCCTTCCGCCCGATTGTAGCTGAGAGAGGCACCAGCGCCCCCCACGACCCCAAAGGGGAATAAGCGGTAGAAAATAGATGGACGGATGTAGTTATTTAAAGAACTGGCACCCAATGTTACTAAAAAAGGATTGATTTTGAATCGAATCGTGTGGTGGCCAAAGATTTGCAGGCCAATGAATTAGGAATATAGCCTAATATTATGACCATGCAGGATGTTCTCTGCACGTTACATGCTGTTTATTTCCATCTCATCACGTCTTGTCATGTCCTGCTTGTGATTCATGCCAGACTTGGACTCATATTTGTTGAGTTGCTCTAGCTCCTACTGTTTTTTCTGTCCCTCGGCGCAGGATTTGTTTTTTTTTTTCTCCTCACACTGAAAATAACGCTTGCTTGCTTACTCATGCTCGGGCCAAGTAGAAGACTTGCAGCTTCTGGAGTTCTTCCAAACAGCAATCTGCTAAATTGGCCTGTGGAGAAAATGAACTTGGCTTCTTCTGCGCTGTGAAAGCAGACGTTGCATAATGTGGACGCGCGCCCTAAACGCCACTTGCTGTCGTGAAACGCTACGTTAGCTAGCTCCATCTTGTTCTAATTGTCCTCACTGAATAAGTTGGCTAAAGACACTTGATTTCACCCAAGCTTTAGGTCATGTCAAATACAACAAGGGGCTCCGAACATTTTTGACCCAAGGGCCCAACATTTCCACTAGAAAGGGGCCCGGGACCCACTCAAATTGATTGATTGATTGATTGATTGATTGATTGATTGATTGATTGATTGATTGATTGATTGATTGAAACTTTTTTAGTAGATTGCACAGTACAGTACATATTCCGTAGAATTGACCACTAAATGGTAACACCCGAATAAGTGTTTCAACTTGTTTAATCAATTCATGGTACAAATATATACAAATATACATAAATATACATATACTATCAGCATAATACAGTCATCATACAAGTTAATCATCATAGTATATACATTAAATTATTTACATTATTTACAATCCGGGGGGTGGGATGAGGAGCTTTGGTTGATATCAGTACTTCAGTCATCAACAATTGCATTATCAAAGAAATGGACATTGAAACAGTGTAGGTCTTACTTAGTAGGACATGTACAGCAAGCAGAGAACACAGTGAGTTCAGATAGCATAAGAACAAGTATATACATTAGAAATACATTTGATTATTTACATTTGGTTATTTACAATCCGGGGAGATGTGATGTGAAGGGGGGAGGGTATCAGTAGAGGGTTGAAGTTGCCTGGAGGTGTTGTTTTAGAGCGGTTTTGAAGGAGGATAGAGATTTTTAGTTAAAGATGTAGTTTGACATGTACTTCGGTATCAGGGAGGTGTAGCGGATTTTAAAGACTAGGCTCAGTGCAAGTTGTTTTACTCTGTCCTCCACCCTGAGCCAGCCCACTTTGGAGAAGTGGGTTGGAGTGAGGTGTGATCTGGGGTGGAGGTCTAAAAGTAACCGGACTAGTTTGTTCTGGGATGTTTGGAGTCTAGATTTGAGGGTTTTGGAGGTGCTGGGGTACCAGGAGGTGAAAGGGTAATCAAAAAAGGGTTGAATGAGAGTCCCCGCTAGAATCTTCAAGGTGCTTTTGTTGACCAGAGAGGAGATTCAATAGAGGAATCTCGTTCTTTGGTTGACCTTTTTGATTACCTTGGTTGCCATTTTATCACAGGAAAGAGTGGCCTCTGGAATTGAACCTATATTAATATTAATATTATCAATATTAACACTGAATTAGTATTATTACTCTTGGTTTTAATCGTAATTATATCTAACTTACTTACAGTTTACAACCTTGTTAAATTATATGATTATTACATTGAAACACATCACTATTTTAGTTGGAATTTCATTATTTTAACACAGTGTAATTTGTACATATACAATTCATATTTGTACAAATATACTGTGTATACGTATTACACAGTGCTAAAATAATAACATTGTAGTTAAAATACTGATGTATATTTACATATATAAATATATATACTTTATGTATATATTCTAACAAAAATATTTATATATGTATGATATATGTGTATATGTATATGTATTTTAGTCAGAATGTTATTATTTTAGCACTCTGTAATGCGTACATATATGAGGTGGCGACTTGTCCAGGATGTACCCCACCTTCTGCCCGATTGTAGCTGAGATAGGCGCCAGCGCCCCCGGCAACCCCAAAAGGGAATAAGTGGAAGAAAAATGGATATATATATATATATATATATATATATATATATATATATATATATATATATATATATATATATACATACATACATATATATTTAAATATATATATATTAGGGCTGCAAATCTTCAAAACTTAAATCTTTCACTACTTATGGTTTGTCCTGTGTGGTGTTTGTGTCTCCTCTCAATTGCTCTGTTTATTGCAGTTCTGAGTGTTGCTGGGTCAGGTTTGGTTTTGGAATTGGATTGCATTGTTATGGTATTGCTGTGTATTGTTTTATTGGATTGATTAAAAAAAAATAATAATAAAAAAAATAATAATTTTTTTTAAAAATGAGAATCGATTATAAATCGCACAACATGAGAATCGCGATTCGATTTTTTACCACACACCAAATATATAAATATATATATAATAATAATAATAATGGATTAGATTTATATCGCGCTTTTCTATTGTTAGATACTCAAAGCGCTCACAGAGAAGTGGGAACCCATCATTCATTCACACCTGGTGGTGGTAAGCTACATCTGTAGCCACAGTTGCCCTGGGGTAGACTGACGGAAGCGTGGCTGCCAGTTTGCGCCTACGGCCCCTCCTTCCACCAATTATTCATTGACCATTCATTCACCAGTGTAAGCGGCACCAGGGGCAAGGTGAAGTGTCCTACCCACTACCCCATGCGTAGTGTAGTGGTGTAGTTGGTATGTAAATACCCACTACGCCATGGCGGCATGGCGTAGTGGGTATATACATACATATATGCAGTATATACATATATATATATATAAGGGGTGTGGGAAAAAATCGATTCGAATACGAATCGTGATTCTCACGTTGTGCGATTCAGAATGGATTCTCTTTTTTTTTCAAATCGATTAAAAAAAAAAAAAAATGTTTTAATCAATCCAACAAAACAATACACAACAGTACCATAACAATGCAATCCAATTCCAAAACCAAACCTGACCCAGCAACACTCATGACTGCAATAAACAGAGCAATTGAGAGGAGACACAAACACGACACAGAACAAACCTAAAGTAGTGAAATGAATTATATTTAAATACAGCTTTTCTCTAGGGACTCAAACCGCTTTACATAGTGAAACCCAATATCTAAGTTACATTTAAACCAGTGTGGGTGGCACTTGGAGTAGGTGGGTAGAGTATCTTGCCCAAGGACACAACGGCAGTGACGAGGGGCGGAAGAGGGAATCGAACCTGCAACCCTGAAGTTGCTGGCACGGCCGCTCTACCAACTGAGCTATGCCGCCCAATGTCTGTTTATTTACATGGTATCAATGTAGAAATATACCGTATTTCCTTGAATTGCCGCCGGGTATATAGTATGCGCCTGCCTAGAATTACTGCCGGGTCAAACCCGCTTCGCAAAAAATTTTGCGCATGCTTAGTATTACCGCCGGCTCAGGATTTCCTCCAGGTCAAACTCGTTTCGCAAAATAATTAGCATATGCCTAGAATTTCCGCCGGGTCAAACTCGTCACGTCACGAGTGACACTTCACCTGTCATCATTCTCAAAATGGGGGAGGCTGATTTCAATAATTTGAAATTGCATTAAGGGAAGAAGATTATGAGCTTTTCAGTAGGATTTAAGGTCCAAGCTATTGAATATGCTAGTAAAACAAATAATTAAAATTATCAACGACAGTATCAATATTAGTTATAATTTCAGCATAGCAGTGATTAAAAATCCCTCATTTACATTGTCATTAGACATTTATGAAAAAAAAAAAAGAACAATAGTGTCACAGTGGCTTACACTTGCATTGCATCTCATAAGCTTGACAACACGCTGTGTCCAATGTTTTCACAAAGATATAATAAGTTATATTTTTGGTTCGTTTAATAGTTATTGCAATCAGTTGATAAAACTTTTTCCTTTATTACTATAAAAGTTATTTTTTTTTTAAATCTAATACTCTGCTAGCATGTCAGCAGACTGGTGTAGATCCTGCTGAAATCCTATGTATTGAATGAATACAGAATCGTTTTGAATCGGAAAATAATCGTTTTTGAATCGAGAATCGTGTTGAATCAAAAAAATCGATATATTATCGAATCGTGACCCCAAAAATCGATATTTGTCAGGCTAGGACATGGATTGTGTGTGCTCCTTCGACGCAGCGGGATTACAGGACGAGCCAGGCGTGAATTCAGGTACATGATATTTATTAAATAAACAAACAAACTACAAAAGGCAAACCAAGGACGCGCTCTGTGGCGGATAATAATCTATACTATACTTAAAACAAAACAGCACAATAGCATGACTATATACAAACAAAACAAAACTAGCACTGTGGCATTAATACATAAACTTACACGGCATGGAACTGTGGACGAGGGCGTGAAGGTTGGAACAGCATGGGTAGGGTGCGTGCGAGTGTGAAGATCCCAGGACGAAGACAAGAAAAAGAGTGACTTAAGTAGCTGTGATGATTAGTGAAAACAGGTGAGGCTGAGAACAGGGACGTGACATGACAGGTGAAAAGTAATGAGTTGGCATGGAGACGAAAACAAACCAGGAAGTGAAAAACGTGACTGAATGTCCAAAAACTAAACATAGCATGACCAAAACCAAAACATAACTTACAGGCGTGACAATATTGAATCGAATCGTGGGACACCCAAAGATTCGCAGCCCTAATATATATATATATATATATATATATATATATATATATATATATATATATATATACCGTATTTCCTTGAATTGCCGCAGGGCATATAGCCTGCCTTGAATTACTCCCGGGTCAAACTCGCTTCCCAAAATAATTGGTGCATGCTTGGTATTACCGCCTGGTCAAACTCGTGACGTCACGAGTGACACTTCCCCTGTCATCATTTTCAAAATGGAGGAGACTGATTTCAATACTGGTCATTTGAAATCGCAAAAAGGGAAGAAGATTAAGTGTTATTCAGTAGGATTTAAGGTCCAAGCTTACATCACACTCCAATTTGTACTGCATACCTTTGGTAAGTGCCGGAGTGAGAAGAGGTTTTAAAATAATTAGCGCATGCTTACTTTTACCGCATGCCTTTGGTAAGCGCAGGAGTAAGAAGAGGTTTTAAATTAATTTGCACCCCGGCGGCAATTCAAAGAAATACGGTGTGTATATATATATATATATATATATATATATATATATATATATATATATATATATATATATATATATATATATATATATATATATATATATATATATATTTATATATATAATCAATCAATCAATCAATCAATGTTTATTTATATAGCCCCAAATCACAAGTGTCTCAAAGGGCTGCACAAACCACTACGACATCCTTGGAAGAACCCACATAAATACGTATTACACAGTGGAAAAATAATAAAATCATGACGAAAATACTGAAAATACATATAATATTTATATCCTGTATCCTAACAAACATATATCCATCCATCCATTTTCTACCGCTTGTCCCTGTAGGGAGGTTGCCAGGGTTCCTGGAGCCTATCCCAGCTGCATTCGAGTGGAAGGTGGCGTACACCCTGGACAGGTCGCCATATCAATCAATCAATGTTCATTTATATAGCCATAAATCAGAAGTGTCTCAATGAGCTGCACAAGCCACAACGACATCCTCGGTTCAGATACCACATAAGTGCAAGGAAAAATTCACAACACAGTGGGATGTCAATGAGAATGACTATGAGAAACCTTGGAGAGGACCACAGATGTGGGTGACCGGATGCAATGGACGTCGAGTGGGTCTAGCATAATATTGTGAAAGTCCGGTTCATAGTGGATCTAACATAATAGTGAGAGTCCAGTACATAGTGGGGCCAGCAGGAGACCATCCCGAACGGAGACGGGTCAGCAGCGCAGAGATGTCCCCAACCGATGCTCAGGCGAGCGGTCCACCCCGGGTCCCGACTCTGAACAGACAGCACTTCATCCATGGCCACCGGACCTGTGCCCCCCCCCCCTCTTCCACAAAGGGGAGGGGGGCAGAACGGAAAAGAAAAGAAACGGCAGATCAACTGGTCTAAAAGGGGGGGTTTATTTATAGGCTGGAGTACACAAATGAGTTTTAAGGTGAGACTTAAATGCTTCTACTGAGGTAGCATCTCGAACTGTTACCGGGAGGGCATTCCAGAGTATTGGAGCCTGAATAGAAAACGCTTTATAGCCCACAGACTTTTTTGGGGCTTTGGGAATCACTAATAAGCCGGAGTTCTTTGAACACAGATTTCTTGCCGGGACATATGGTACAATACAATCGGCAAGATAGGCTGGAGCTAGACCGTGTAGTATTTTATACGTAAGTAGTAAAACCTTAAAGTCACATCTTAAGTGCACAGGAAGCCAGTGCAGGTGAGCCAGTTTAGGCGTAATATGATCAAACTTTCTTGTTTTTGTCAAAAGTCTAGCAGCCGCATTTTGTACCAACTGTAATCTTTTAATGCTAGACATGGGGAGACCTGAAAATAATATGTTACAGTAATCGAGACTAGACGTAACGAAGGCATGAATAATGATGTCAGTGTCGTTAGTGGACAACATGGAACTAATTTTAGCGATATTACGGAGACGAAAGAAGGACGTTTTAGTAACACTTTTAATGTGTGACTCAAACAAGAGAGTTGGGTTGAAGATAATACCCAGATTCTTTACCGAGTCGCCTTTTGTCATTGTTTGGTTGTCAAATGTTAAGGTGGTATTATTAAATAGGTGTCGGTGTCTAGCAGGACCGATAATCTTAGTATTTTAGTTACTTCTATTATTTTAGCACTGTGTAATAGGTATATACAATATATATATAAAACAGCTGAATGCTCCTGTCATTTAGAAGATCTTTAAACTGTAGCAGAGTCCTAAAAACAGCAGCTATTCTGTCATGTTTGACAGGCATTTTTTCAGTAGGTTGTCAAAAACAGCAGATTGCTCCTGTCGTTTTGAAGATCTTTGACTGCCGTTTTTGCCGCAGATTCCGAAAAACAGCACTTTTTATATCATGTAGAGCAGGGGTCTCAAACACACGGGCCTATTGCGGGCCGCGTGTTGAGACGTTATTTTGCGGCCCCCACCTTAATATGAAAGTTTATTGTTAGTGCGGCCCGCAAGTTTTATATGAATGTCGCTTGACAGCATTGTGTTATTTGGGTCCAAAATGGCTCTTTCAACATTCTGGGTTGCCTACCCCTGCGTTAGTGGGAAAACGGCAAATGACTGAAAGTGACAGAGACGTTGCCATGGAGACGAGGGTTTTCTTGCATGCCTGGCTGCAGTCACACCGCGAGACCTGTCCGTCAGTAATAACAGTCCCCGATAACCTGGACCAATTCAAACCGTTATTTGTTTTTTTTATTGTTTAGTTTGCATTTCCTCACACGATGAACATTACATATATTTTTATATGACACCGGATAACACTCGGGCACCCCGACGTGTCTTATTCGCACAGAGAAAGTTTTGGCGTACAAGGAATACAATTTGATACATCATTATACAACTAGACATGCTGAGGAGTATGCAAACATTTTTTAGGAAATATTTTCTCGGGGCCCAGCCTCACCCAGACTCTGCATCCAGTGGCCTCCAGGTAAAGTGAGTTTCAGACCCCTGAGTAGAGGATCTTTGACAGGAAATTTTGCAGTAAGTCGTCAAAAACAGCAGATTGCTCCTGTCATTTAGACGATCTTTGATGACTGGGTTTTTACCGCGGATTCCTGAACACAGCAGAGCTTTTTTTCCACATAGAGGATATTTGACAGGCATTTTTTGCAGTACGTTGTCACAAACAGCAGATGGCTCCTGTTGTGAAGAGGATCCTTTACTGGTCTTTTTGCAAAATCCTTTCTAAAAACGGCAGCGCTACCCTGTCATGTACCTAATTTTTGACTGACGTTTTTAGAGTGGTTTGGATTGCTCCTGTCATTAAAGGATTTTTGATCCTCATGATGTTTCGTTGTTTGAACCTGTGGAAGCTTTTGCCACCCAAATGAACTATTCAGTTTAATTTTTAACTCTGTGCTAAATGAAAAGGCCTCATTGTTCGCCTCATGCTTATCCGAACCCCCCGGCGTGGGTGGGGGGGTTTGTGTGTGTGTGTGTGTGTGGGGGGGGGGGGGGGGGGGTTGAGTTTGTGTTGCAGGTATTCCCGTGCCATTAAATTCCCATTACAACATGTTCCGTGGTAAATATAAAAGTACTGAATCATGCTGGACAAAATATTAGGAACACTAATGCGCCAACTTTTGTTGTTGTTGCGCAAGTAAACTTCACGTAGTGGTACTCTGAAATCAAGCGTGTGTGTGCATGTGTGTGTGTGTGTGTGTATGTGTGTGTGTGTGTGTGTGTGTTTAAAACAGGGAGAGTCTCATTTCAAATTAGCGTGTTGTGGGGGTGTGAGGAGGAGTTTTGTTTTCCTTGCCAACATCTGAAGGGTTTGTGTGTCAGTGTGCGCGCGTGTGTGTGTGTGCGTGTGTGTGTGTGTGTGTGTGTGTGTGTGTGTGTTTGAGGGGTCATTTGGTCATGTGGCCCATCAGTACTGAAGCTGTCTGCCTGAGCATTCTCACCATCTGCACGACCTCCTCTCCCGGCCGACTGGCTTTTGTTCCGGCAACCTTTCTCACACTTCGCGTAGCATCACTTTCATCGCTACACCCTCCTTCTCTTCTTCACTTTGTCGCGATGGCAACTACTTTCATACTATTTGAGCAGCACTTAAAACAAATACACGTTTTGCCTATCAGTCACAATCCTTATGTGAGAGACGCACACCGTTTATTGTATGCTTTCTAGCTAGTAAATAAACACTAGCAAGAGTCAGCTACCAATGGAGGTAATAGGATTCTATCGATTCCGCCTATGGAGCACATTGGAAACACCCCAAAATCTCCATTATGATTTTATATACTGTACAGGCTGTAAGTATATATGTAATGTGGTAACATTCATAACATGTCACATTTTTAGCATAACTTTCGCTATTTCCATCAAAAACAGCAACATTACAAATCATGGCAGACTTTATGTGAGCCAAAAACAACTACTTTGGGGCAAATGATGATACAGAACCTTATATTTTTAAATCTAAATCTAAGGAGGATGAGTCACATGTTTTAGAAGATGCTAAGTGCTAAACAAAACATACAAGCTACAAACATTACCATCTAGCCATTTTTATGCTTGAAAATGGCATATTTGTCATATATATATATATATTTGGCATATTTGTCATATTTTCAACAAATGTTGAAAATATGACAAATAAAACCGTAAAAAAGTAAAATAAGACCTACAATGTTGTGAAGCCGCAATACTTGAAGTGCAATGACTACTGTAGTACAAAAACGTTTAAGTAATTTGTAAAAACAGAAAGAAAAAAAAAAAGAAAATTGCCATTTTGACAAATTTACGATCAAGAATGTTCAAACATTTACAGTATAAGTTGAGTGTTCTGGAGACTTTATATACATATATTAGCGGTGTGGGAAAAAATCAATTCGAATTTGAATCGCGATACGCTCTTTGTGCGATTCAGAATCCATTGTCATTTTTTTTTTAATCCTTTTTTTTTTTCTTTTTTTATCAATCCAACAAAACAATACACAGCAATACCATATCAATGCAATCCAATTCCAAAACCAAACCTGACCCAGCAACACTCAGAACTGCAATAAATAGAGCAATTGAAGATTCGCAGCCCTCATTTATATATATATATATATATATATATATATATATATATATATATATATATATATATATATACACACACACATATATATATGTGTGTGTGTGTGTGTGTGTGTGTGTGTGTGTGTGTGTGTGTGTGTGTGTGTGTGTGTGTGTGTGTGTGTGTGTTAGGGCTGTGGGGGAAAATCGATTCGAAGACGAATTGTGATTTTTATGTAGTGCGATTCAGAATCAATTCTCTTTTTTTTTTTTAAATCGATTTATTTTTGGGGATTTTTTATTTTTATTTTTATTTTTTATTTACATTTTTTTTTTATCAATCCAACAGAACAATACAAGGCAATACCATAACAATGCAATCCAATTCCAAAACCAAACCTGACCCAGCAACACTCAGAACTGCAATAAACAGAGCAATTGAGAGGAGACACAAACACGACACAGAACAAACCAAAAGTAGTGAAACAAAAAAAAAATGTATCAACAACAGTATCAATATTAGTTATAACTTCAGCATAGCAGTGATTAAAAATCCCTCATTGACATTATCATTAGACATTTATAAAAATAATAAAAAAGAACGATAGTGTCACAGTGGCTTACACTTGCAACGCATTTCATAAGCTTGACAACACACTGATTCCAATGTTTTCACAAAGATAAAATAAGTCATATTTTTGGTTATTTTAATCGTTAAAACAAATTAACATTATTGCAATCAGCTGATAAAACATTGTCCTATACAATTACAAAAGCTTTTTACAAAAATCTACTACTCTGCTAGCATGTCAGCACACTGGGGTGGATCCTGCTGAAATTCTATGTTTTGAATGAATACAGAATCGTTTTGAATTGGAAAAATATCGTTTTTGAATCGAGAATCGCGTTGAATCTAAAAACATCGATATATAATTGAATCGCGACCCCAAGAATCGACATTGAATCGAATCGTGGGATACCCAAAGATTCGCAGCCCTAATATATATATATATATATATATATATATATATATATATATATATATATATATATATATGTGACTTGGGAAATAGTGTTAGATGTAAATATAAAGGGAATAAAAGTGAAGAGAATTATATAGCGCTGTTCTATAGTGATTCAAAGCACCCAATATCTAAGTTACATTTAAACCAGTGTGGGTGGCACTGGGAACAGGTGGGTAAAGTGTCTTGCCCAAGGACACAACGGCAGTGACTAGGATGGCGGAAGCGGGAATCGAACCTGCAAACCTCAAGTTGCTGGCACGGCCGCTCTACCAACCGAGGTATGCCGCCCCGTGTGATACAATGATTTGCAAATCCTTTTAAACCCATATTCAGTTGAATGCACTACAAAGACAAGATATTTGATGTTCAAAGTCAGCAACTTTATTTTTTTGGGGCAAATAATAATTAACTTAGAATTTCATGGCTGCAACAGGTGCCAAAGTAGTTGGGAAAGGGCATGTTCACCACTGTGTTACATCACCTTTTCTTTTAACATCACTCAATAAACGTTTGGGAACTAAGGAGACACATTTTTTAAGCTTTTCAGGTGGAATTCTTTCCCATTCTTGTTTTATGTACAGCTTAAATTGTTCAACAGTCCGGGGTCTCCATTGTGGTATTTTAGGCTTCATAATGCGCCACACATTTTCAATGGGAGACAGGTCTGGACTACAGGCAGGCCAGTCTAGTACCCACACTCTTTTACTATGAAGCCATGCTGTTGTAACAAGTGACTTGGCCTTGTTTTGCTGAAATAAGCAAGGGCGTCCATGATAACGTTGCTTGGACGACAACATATGTTGCTCCAAAACCTGTAAAGACCTTACAGCATTAATGGTGCCTTCACAGATGTGTAAATTACCCATGCCTTGGGCACTAATGCACCCCCATACCATCTCAGATGCTGGCTTTTCAACTTTGCACCTAGATGGTTCTTTTCCTCTTTGGTCCGGAGGACACGACATTCATCGTTTCCAAAAAAGAATTTTAAATGTGGACTCGTCAGAACACAGAACACTTTTCCACTTTGCAGCAGTCCATCTTAGCTGATCTCGGGCCCAGAGAAGCCGCCAGGGTTTCTGGGTGTCGTTGATAAATGGCTTTGGCTTTGCAAAGTACTTTTAACTTGCACTTACAGATGTAGTGACAAACTGTACTTACTGACAGTGGTTTTCTGACGGGTTCCTGAGCCCATGTGGTAATATCCTTTAGTGGAATATTCTCTCACATGAACAAAAGCGCCAAAACATTTGTTGTGCAAACACAATTTAAATCAGTCCTTGTTAAACAGTAGCAGTTAAATAGCATATTTTATGAAAATCAACTCAAAAAATGTAAATACAAACATTTAAGCGTATTGCCACTGCCAGGGTATTTAGGTTATCCTGTTTGTTATGGAAAATAAATATAATCTACATACAAATCTCTGAGCCATAATCATAACATCTGAACAGGCAATTTCTGAGGTAACAGCAGAAACATTTTTTTTATCAGGGATCTTATGTTTGAAAAACCTATATTATAGGTAGTGGGCTGTTTTAGGGAATTTTTGATCAAATTATCCGTAGTAGCAATATTAATAATGTTGTGTTTATTCTGCGTAGTGCACTTAAAATAATTATGACCATATTTAGGAATTGATATGATGGGAATTTTCCGATTGTTTGCTTGGTGCTTTGATAAACTGAACGCATATACATGGTACTATATTGTGATGTTATGAGCCAGGGAAAAAAAGAACTACCCTACCCAGCATGCAACAGGAGTGACGAGCATGCGCGGTAGCCCGGTATAGGTTGTGTGTCGCCATGACGGCATCTTGTATGTTGTGATATGCACGCTCTGAAAGTAAACGTTTAGAACTCAGCCAACACTCCTCGTCTGCATTATTCATAAATAGACAGACAACACATATACTCCGCTGCTTCACAGGCCGCTGGATGTAGCCGGCAAAGTATTCCCATGCTAGCTAGCCGGTCTAGCAAGCACGCATCATTCAGTCCAAAACGGCCCAATCTATCCACATCCAGAATTGTCTGGCGGCCGTAAGTGATCCCGGAGTGACCACGCTGTAAACCAGCCATGAAAGTTGCAGAATTGTCCGGTATTTTTGCCAAATGTTCCATCTTTACCAAGAGCCCCTCGACCCCGAAGCCCATCCGGGCGACGCCATCTTTTTAAGAAAAGGCGTTAACAAAATAAAAGTACGTAAACAACATACGCAAATGTGCGATAAAATAATTGTCGGCGTTAATAGATTGATGAGTTAACTCGTAATTAACGCATTCATTGGCCCACCCCTAATATATATATATATATATCTATATATATATATATATATATATATATATATATATATATATATATATAGATATATATATAGATATATATATATATATATATATGGTTTAACAACATCCAAGACAAACAACAACACAACTTTATCTCCTTCGACATCGAAGAATTTTACCCTTCCATCACGCAAGACCTACTGACCCAAGCACTAGACTTCGCCTCAGACTACGACTCAATCACAGGCAACGAAAGAAACATCATCATCCACGCAAAGAACTCCATACTCATCCGCAACAGTACACCATGGCAAAAAAAGAACAATTCAACATTTGACGTTACTATGGGGAGTTTTGAGGGAGCAGAAACGTGTGAACCCGTCGGGAGTTTCCTCCTCTCCCAGCTTGCTAGCCTCAACCTGAACCTTGGTATTTACCGTGATGACGGACTGGCAGTGTGCTGCGCCTCGCCAAGGAGCTGCGAGAATACCAAGAAGCGCATATGCCAAATCTTCAAAGAGAACGGCCTACGGATCACGATTGAAGCCAACAAGCAAACCGTCAACTTCCTCGACGTCACTTTCAACCTGAGAAATAACAGCTACCAACCATTCACGAAACCCAACACAACACTCCAATATGTGCACCATGACACCCACCACCACGAAAAGAATACCTACCGGAATTAATAAAAGGCAATCGATGCTGTCATCTAGCAAAGCTGAATTCGACCAAGCAACCCCCCCGAACCAGAAAGCACTTGATGAAAGCGGATACAACTTCACCCTCACCTATGAACCCACGGCAGGAAACCAACCAAAAAAGAGCAGATAACGAAAAAACATCATCTGGTACAACCCACCATTCAGCAAAAACGTCTCAACCAATATCGGCCACAAGTTCTTCACTCTGATCGACAAACACTTCCCCATAGGCAACACCCTAAGAAAAATATTCAATAAGAACAACATTAAATTGAGCTACACCTGTATGAATAACATACAACAAATCATTTCAAACCACAACAAAGCAATTGCAAAAGGACTGCCTACCCCCAGACTAAACGACTCTGAAACCAATAAGGAATGTAACTGTCGCAAGAAACCTGATTGCCCTCTCAACGGAGGGTGCTTACAAACATCAGTCGTTTACCAAGCAAAGGTAACACGCAAGGACATTAACACATCCGACACGTACGTAGGATTAACCGAAGGAGCGTGTAAAACCAGATGGAATAATCACAAGGCCTCCTTTAGAAACCAGACTTTGCGGAATTCTACAGAACTCAGCAAGCACATTTGGAACCTCAAAGACAATAATTTTGAATATTCAATAATATGGCAAATTCTTGCATCCAGCACACCTTACAACAGTGGTAATAAAAGATGCAACCTATGCTTAAAAGAGAAACTGTTTATTATATATCATCCAGATCTTCAACATGCCGCCACAGATGGAAACACCTCCTAGGCAACACATGAGCCAATCACCACACCCTTACGTCTGCCTGTACCCACCCACTCTGTGCCCTATATAAATAAACCATTGTATGTGAATGCTTCCATTAAAATCTCCTGATGATTGAGGGAACCCCTCATGAAACAGTTCTGTAGAGATGAAGTAGTCTTGTGATTTTTCCCACACCTACATATATATATATATATATATATATATATATATATATATATATATATATATATATATATATATATATATATATATATATATATATATATATATATATATACATATATACATATATATATATATATATATATATATATATATATATATATATATATATATATATATATGTGTATATATATATATATATATATATATATATACACACATACAGACGTGCCGGACCTCTCTGGTTCAGTCTGCGTTCTCAGTGAAGGCCTCACATCTGTGGAACTCTTTGCCACTGGAGTTAAAGTCACTGTCGGACATTAAACTTTTCTCCACAAAACTGAAAAACTGGCTTAAGGAAAATCATTAGTGTGAGCACTAAAACTGGGTGTAAGATGGCCAATCATTGTAGTGTATTTTTATTTTGTGCTTGCCTTAATCCTTTTGCTTTTGTTTTTCATATTTCTCAACTTTTCTTTAAAAGCCTAACCAGGGACGAGGGTTGCAAATTAGCCTGTGGCTAGAAGTCCTATGTACTTTGACATCAGTTACCCATGGGCAGCAATGTTTAATTGTACTGTCATTGTCAAATAAATAAATACATTTAATACAATAACAAAATAAAACATGCATACATCACACCTGTAGTATAAGTCAAATCAAAAGCACATAATAACAAAGTAAAAAATATGTTGAGTACGTATTACTTATGCATGATCCTGATAGCTGTTTGTCCAATTTTAGGTAGCTAAAGGAGATATCAAACACATGAGGAAACAGGTGTCAGTATGATACAGGGTACAATAATAACGTATTGACAGTGTCAATCAAAAGTCACCATTATTATCCATTTAAAGGCTGAATCTTGGCAATGGATGCCATGAGCTGGTGTACCTAATAAAGCGTCCAGTGGTTGTAAACGTTGCATGACAGTCAGTAGTTCTCAAACTTTTTTCACTAAGTACCACCCCAGAAAACACTTGGCACTCCAAGTACCGCCATAATGACCAACATGGAAATACAGTGGCTTATTAGGCCTAAGTATTCAATAAAAACAAGGCAGAGGTTGTATTTAACAAGTATATTTAATATATTTGGCCAGTGTAACTTTATACACAGTTTGAACAGTAACACCGTGTTTGACTATAGGAAAATAAAAACTGTGCTAAAATAATGAAGCAAATGTTTAGCATACTACTCAACGGAACCCGTACATAACGTATGTAAAGCAGGGTTGTCGAAATATTTTTCATTTGGGGCCACATGGCATTTATAGTTGCTGTCATAGTGAATAATACATGATTACAAAGGTATAAGGATTCACCTCCTAACATCTTTACATTATTGCCTTTGTATTTGATTATTAGATTGTTTTGTACGCACACTGTAAAAACAAATTTGCAGTAAAAAAATGGAAGCTCAGTTGCCAGAATTTTAGCATCAAACATTTTTTACAGCATATTACAGTGAAAAACGGTTTCATTGTTTGTTGACCGTAAAATTTACAGTCGAGAAGTTGTTCAAGTATTCATCTTTATTCCTGCAGTCCTGGGTTCAAATCCAGGCTCGGGATCTTTCTGTGTGGAGTTTGCATGTTCTCCCCGTGAATGTGTGGGTTCCCTCCGGGTACTCTGGCTTCCTCCCACTTCCAAAGACATGCACCTGGGGATAGGTTGATTGGCAACACTAAATTGGCCCTAGTGTGTGAATGTGAGTGTGAATGTTGTCTGTCTATCTGTGTTGGCCCTGCGATGAGGTGGCGACTTCTCCAGGGTGTACCCCGCCTTCCGCCCGATTGTAGCTGAGATAGGCGCCAGCGCCCCCCGCGACCCCAAAAGGGAATAAGCGGTAGAAAATGGATGGATGGATGGACGTTTGAAATGTACAATGACATAACATCTCTGCTTGGGCTGCTGCCCCCATGACTCGACCTCAGATAGGCGGAATAGGACAGATGGACGGGTGGATGGATGAATGGATAATATAATATTTGTTGGGTCTTTAGAAAACATCAAAGTTTTAAAAATATGCAAGTGCAAATGTTTTTTTTTCTGTCAAAATGGAAAGAATGAATACATTTAGTAAGGAAAGATAACCTGGTTTAATGACACATTGTTTAGCGGCGTTAAATGATAAAAACCTGAGGTATATAAAGTATGTACAGTATATAACGTGTGTACAGTATATAAAGTATGTATGGTATACAAAGTATGTACATTATATAGAGTATGTAAGGTATGCAAAGTATTTACAGTATATAAAGTATGTACGATATATAAAGTATGTGCAGTATATACAGTATATAAATTATGTACGTATATAAAGTAGGTACAGTATGTAAATTATGTACAGTATATAAAGTATGTACAGTATATATAGTGTGTACGGTATATTAAGGTATGTACAGTATATAAAGTATGTACAATATATACAGTGTGTACGGTATATCAAGGGATGTACAGTATATAAAGTATGTAAGATATATAAAGTATGTACAGTATAGAGTATGTACGGTACATAGGGGGACGGCGCGGCGAAGTTGGTAGAGTGGCTGTGCCAGTAATCTGAGGGTTACTGGTTCAATCCCCCCCTTCTACCATCCTAGTCACGTCCGTTGCGTCCTTGGGCAAGACACTTCACCCTTGCTCCTGATTGGTCCTAGTGAGCGCCTTGCATGGCAGCTCCCGCCGTCAGTGTGTGAATGTGTGTGTGAATGGGCGAATGTGGAAATACTGTCAAAGCGCTTTGGGCTCCTTAAAAAGAGGTAGAAAAGCACTTTACAAGTACAACCCATTTACCATTTACCATTTATAAAGTATGTAGAGTATATAAAGCATATACCGTAGTATGTACAGTATATAGAGTATGTACAGTATATAAAGTATGTACAGTATATAAAGCATGTACAGTATATAAAGTATGTGCAGTATATAAAGCATGTATATAAAGTATGTACAGTATATAAAGTATGTACAGTATATAAAGTGTGTACAGTATATAAAGTATGACTGTTGCTGTTATTTACAGCGTGCTGATTGCTGCAAATCAAAGAGGACAAACAGAGAGGGACGACAGCGGCACACTCCTCCCGGCCTGAGGGGGATGTCACTGATCCGCTTTATGGCGTCATAAAGTCGCCCCCTCATAACAGCATTTAGGGCCATGTCAGCGGCTAACGTGTTGTTTTGGAGGGGCGCCCTGTGCGCGCCAATTAGGCCCCGCGGCTCGTTGCAGATTAAACGGGCGGTTAAACGTTGTTTACTGTGAGACCCCCAGGAGCCGTCCGCTGCAGGACCTGTTAGCTTCTGTCAGACAGCTGATGGATGCTAGCTTTCCCTTACAGGACGTCACAAACGACGTCAGAAGTGACCCGTAAGTGGTCAATTCTATATCCGAATTCGCTTCAACAGTCAAACGCGACGTTCAACTGCAATCATGTGGCAATCACGGAAAAATGTGATGATAGCCGCAGAACAGGAAATGGAACACCAAATTCACCAAAGAACAGGGCTGTATTTAGTCCTTTGGGAGCCCAGGGAAAAGCTACCATATTTTCCAGACCATATAAAAATGTTTTCCATTTATTAGCCGCGCTGGACTAAAATATAAATATAAAAATATAAATATAAATGTTGGGAAATTAGTTATTTACACAGAAAGTCTGTAAACGTTTATTTACATACCTTAATTGTTTCCAAACGGTGCCTGTAACGCGGCAGTAAAACGGCTGATCAAACAAAACAGAAGTGATGGTCATGGACCCGCTAGCTGCGGAAGCTATCTTTCCAATCAGCTTAAGAGTTTATCTAACTGAAAAAATACAAATATAATGCACTTGTAAGTCAATAATGCAAACACAAACACTCGTAAACATGTTACCGATAGCACATACAATCAACCATGTGACGGTTTGAAAAGTAAAAATTGTTTTAGTTACATTGTAAAACTTACAAACATTGCTTGAGGTGATGAATGAAGAAGCCGTACGAGTAGAAATGCTGTGGACTGAAAGAATCAATCAATTATTATTTATATAGCCCTAAATCACTAGTGTCTCAAAGGGCTGCACAAACCACAACACAAACCACTACGACATCCTCGGTAGGGCCCACATAAGGGCAAGGAAAACTCACACCCAGTGGGACGTTGGTGACAATGATGACTATGAGAAACCTTGGAGAGGACCGCATATGTGGCCAACCAACCCCCCCCCCCCCCCCCCTAACTTTTTTTTACTTAGGGGCCCAACTTTTCCACAACGGAACGGCCCAAGATTAACTCGAATATAACACTGAATGAGTAATTTTACTCTTGATTTTATTCGTATTCAATAATTATATCTACATACAGTTTGACAGGATAAACCTTGTCAAATGATATAAAAATATGAACTATGAAACCAAAAAACGGATTGATAAAAAATAAATGTACATACATTACACAGTGCTAAAATGTACTTTAACTCAATTGATAATAATAGATAATTATATAATGTTTCTTAAATGGATGGATGGTTGGATGAAAGTAACATTTAAGTGAAAAAACTTCTCCATGACTTTAGCTCCAGACTTCTTCTGTTTGTTTAATGTTGTCATTACTGCCACAAGAGGTGGAAAAGTGGATTACACCGAGTAACATTGCGGCCTATACATACCACATCCGAATAGCATATATTTTTGGGCGGCCCTTTGGTTAACAAACACTGGACTAGAAGACAGAACGGCACTTATACGTCCAGTTCAAGGCGCTAAACAAAAGAAAATACTGCCGACGTTCAACCAGCAGAACTTGCAGTGAGCAAACTCATCCAAAAGATGCCGCTGTGGCACAAATATATATATATATATATATATATATATATATATATATATATATATATATATATATATATATATATATATATATATATATATGTATATATATGCATACACACACACACATAACCCAAAACCAGTGAAGTTGGCACGTTGTGTAATTCGTAAATAAAAACAGAATACAAAGATTTGTGAATTCCTTGCAAACACTGGTTGAGAAATGTTATTTTTAAACTGTTTGACAATTTGCTCACGCATTTGTTCACAAAGTGGTGACCCTCACCCCATCCTTGTTTGTGAACGACTGAGCATTTCAGGGAAGTCTCGTTTTATACTTAATCATGGTACCAAATTCCCAATTAGTCTGTTCACCTTTGGGATATTTCAAACAAGTGTTTGATGAGTATCCCTCAACTTTCTCGGTCTTTTTGCCACTTGTGCCATCTTTTTTTAAACGTGCTGTAGGCATCAAATTCCAAATGAGCTAATATTTGCAAAAAATAACAAGTTCGAACATCAAGTATCTTGTCTTTGCAGCCTATTCAATTGAATATAGGTTGAAGAGGATTAGCAAATCATTGTATTCTGTTTTTATTTACAATTTACACAACGTCCCAACTTCACTAGTTTTGGGGTTTGAATATACATATGTGTATGTGTATTTACAGATGTATACACACATACACATATATAGATATATGCATATATGTATACAAACATACATAAATATATATACATATTTACATATATACTTATATGTATTTATGTATGTATATATATATATATATATATATATATATATATATATATATATACATACATACATATACATTATAGTGTCTTCAAAGAGTGCAGCTTTTGTACTAAAATAGGGACTTATACGAGGCTAGAAACCATTATTCGAGTTTATATTGATTCTTATCGAGTTTAAACTGATTCTTATTGGGAATAATGCTTCACTATTCAAAATTTTTACAGTTTATGAACGGTTTTTAAGAACCAATTATATTCGTGAATCGAGGTTCCACTGTATTTTGATAATTAGATTATTTTGGGAAATATGCGTCAATGTATGCAAGATTCAGTTTTCATCGTACATTTTGAAATCATCTACTAACAAAAACTGAGGTATCACTCACTCTTGATTTGGTTTCATTCACTTATTTCTACTGGTGTGAAGTTTCCACGATGGCCACAGTTTGACCATGGAACAGATTATTTATTTATTTTTTTATTTCCAATGGTTTTTTTTGTTTGTTTTTTAAGTGTATTTAAAGTGCTGTGAGAAGAGAAATGTACGTTTGGAACTACACATGGGTCCCAGTGGACTTTTGTCCTCACCCATCGGGGACATAGTATGTCCTTTCTAGTGGACTTTCGGACGAGAAAAGTGCAACGAAGCCTGCGGCACAGTGGCTCCGTGGATCAGACACGGTGTAAGGGGACGTGGGAGGTGCTGGATGGACCATCCGTCACTACGCTTGCTGCCTCCAGCAGCCCCGCAGGGAAATCTGATCTCCACACCCCCTCTTAAGAGGAGCAAACAATCACGTCTGCAACAAACACTGAACCAAGAGCAGTTCGCCTCCAAAATAAAAGCATGGGAAACCAGGTATGTTTAACGTACATGGAATCTGACTTGGTACACTGTGTCTTTTTTTTATACAATGTGAACCATTAATATGAACTAAAATACAAACAAGCGTTTTATTGGGCTAATAAGATAATAGTGTATTGGCAAATAGAGCAAAATTATGACGTAGTATGCTCATTTGTGTGATTATCATTCTGCTTGTACTGTAGCTTGACTGCAATTTAATTGACCTCCAAGCATCTAAGTCTCACCTTAAAACTCATTTGTATACTCTAGCCTTTAAATAGACCTCCTTTTTAGACCAGTTGATCTGCCGCTTCTTTTCTTTTTCTCCTCTGTCCCTCCCTCCCTTGTGGAGGGGGTCCGGTCCGGTGGCCATGGATGCTTGTTATTGGATTATATCAAACTGTTAAAGACATTCCATCCTGGGTCCCGAGTCGGGACCCAGGATGGGCCGCTCGTCGGGACCCAGGATGGACCACTCGCCTGTGTATCGGTAGGGGACATCTCTACGCTGCTGATCCGACTCCACTTGGGATGGTTTCCTGTGGACGGGACTCTCGCTGCTGTCTTGGATCCACTTTGAACTGAACTCTCGCGGCTGTGTTGGATCCACTATGGATTGAACTTTCACAGTATCATGTTAGACCCGCCCGACATCCATTGCTTTCGGTCCCCTACAGGAGTTGGGGGTGGGTGGGGGGGTTGCCCACATATGTGGTCCTCTCCAAGGTTCTCATAGTCATCATTGTGTCATGATCCGTAGTCTGGATCATGTTTAGTTTAGTTATTTTCTGTTAGTTTGGACTCCCTTTGTTGTTTGTGTACCTTTTTGTGAGTCAGTTTGGTCACCATGGCAACATATTAATTTCACCTGCTGAGGGTTCCAGACGCACACCTGTTTTTTTTAATTACTTCCTTATTTAAGCCTGCCGTGTCCCGTCAGCTTGTCTTGGTCCCTTGTTTGCGGTATGCAACTGTTTCGTTGGTAATTCTAGATTTCTTGTTACCTGATCCTGTGCTAGTGTTAGCATTAGCTTCTGTGCTTTCGCCACGCGTTTCTTTTCGTCTGTTTTTTGTTATTAAATCATTCTTACCTTTTAGTTGTTGTCCAGAGTGTCTATGTTTGCGTTGGAGGAACGATCCTGCATTAAAATGCGACCCCCACGTGACAGAAGGGACCAAGCTTACAGTTCCTTCGCCATAGACTCTGAAGATGTGGAGCAAGGTACGTGGAGAGCAATGGAAGCGGAGACTCTACGCCACTCGCCCTTGGAGCGCCAGGACCTGATGTGGGGTCCTAATGGCAAGTTGATTCCGATCACCTCCGTATGGCCCGAGGACATCGATCCACCACAGTACCGGACGCGTCAGCGAAGACGGCAGCCGTCCAAAAGGGCTCCACTTCGCTACCGGGACGCGCCGCTCCCTCAGACTCCTCCGGACAGCAAGACGCCACAAGCAGCAAAGTTTTCCTCGCCGCCGATGTTTGGTAATCCAGTCACTCATTTTGCCAAACAATTTTCTGATTGGGCTGCTAACAAAATGAACTCCGGCTACGACTTCACTCCATCCACTCTTCATGACGTCACTCCGCCCACTTCTGATGACGTCACTGAATCGGCGCGCGGCGATGACATCATTCCGCCGGCGTCATCTAAGGAAGTCACGGACCATAATGTTCTTGTTGTGCCTTCTGTCTCTAGGTGTAAGTCACCTACAGAAGACTATAATTCAAAGATAAAACACTACCAGGACATTTTTTTGAAATTTAGATTTCCTCAGTCTTCTTTTGATTGCCAAGCTCCGCCCCCCCATGGCTCTAGTCCAGCCCACGACACGGATGTTTTCTTCTTGTCCTCCCACACAATCTCAGGTGGGAGAGGGAGATGCACTTGCTGAACATTTTTTAGGGGAGGAAAATGAACTGGCTGAACATTTTTTAGGGGAGGATTCTACCCACCTCCTAACCTCCCTCCACCCACCCCGAAAGACGGTTCCAGACCGCAAGAAGTGCGTCTGGTATCCGCCCCTTGGGGGGGGGGGGGGGGCCTGGGGCAGGGGGGCGGTGCGGGGGGAGTGGCACAACTGCGCCCAGCCAAGCCGCAACCTCCTCCTAGGCCGCCTCCACCAGCTCCACGACCAGTACCAGAACCAGCTCCACGACCAGTACCAGTACCAGTACCAGCACCACGACCAGTACCAGCACCACGCCAAGTACCAGTACCAGCACCAGCTCCACGACAAGTACCAGCACCAGCTCCACGGCAAGTACCAGCACCAGCTCCACGACAAGTACCAGCACCAGCTCGACAAGTACCAGCACCAGCTCCACGACAAGTACCAGCACCAGCTCCACGACAAGTACCAGCACCAGCTCAACGACAAGTACCAGTACCAGCTCCACGCCGCCAAGCACCGCCATGCCAAGAACCAAGCCAAGTCTCGTCTTCTGCTGCGTCCACGCCTGACACGTCTTCTGCTGCGTCCACGCCTGACACGTCTTCTGCTGCGTCCACGCCTGACACGTCTTCTGCTGCGTCCACGCCTGACACGTCTTCTGCTGCGTCCACGCCTGACACGTCTTCTGCTGCGTCCACGCCTGACACGTCTTCTGCTGCGTCCACGCCTGACAAGTCTTCTGCTGCGTCCACGCCTGACACGTCTTCTGCTGCGTTCACGCCTGACTCCTCGTCTTCTGCTGCGTCCACGCCTGACAAGTCTTCTGCTGCGTTCACGCCTGACTCCTCGTCTTCTGCTGCGTCCACGCCTGTTACGACGGCGCCGACGTGCCAACTTCCACGTCGACCATGGATGTGGCCGCCCCCTGGTCGTCCGCCACGCCAAGTGCATCCACCTCCCTGTCGGCCACGGATGTGGCCGCTCCCTGGTCGCCCGCCTCGCCGGCTGCAGCGGCGTTCCACTCGCCGCCGCCACTAGACTTTGCCTCGGTGGATTCGGGGACACTTGGCCTGGCGACCCACCGCCAATTCCTCCCTCCGCCCTCCCGTGACTCTTGACCCTGCTTGTTTTTGTTTATGGACATCTGGTATCTGTCCTTGAGGAGGGGGTACTGTCATGATCCGTAGTCTGGATCATGTTTAGTTTAGTTATTTTCTGTTAGTTTGGACTCCCTTTGTTGTTTGTGTACCTTTTTGTGAGTCAGTTTGGTCACCATGGCAACATATTAATTTCACCTGCTGAGGGTTCCAGACGCACACCTGTTTTTTTTAATTACTTCCTTATTTAAGCCTGCCTTGTCCCGTCAGCTTGTCTTGGTCCCTTGTTTGCGGTATGCAACTGTTTCGTTGGTAATTCTAGATTTCTTGTTACCTGATCCTGTGCTAGTGTTAGCATTAGCTTCTGTGCTTTCGCCACGCGTTTCTTTTCGTCTGTTTTTTGTTATTAAATCATTCTTACCTTTTAGTTGTTGTCCAGAGTGTCTATGTTTGCGTTGGAGGAACGATCCCGCATTAAAATGCGACCCCCACGTGACACATTGTCACCGACGTCCCACTGGGTGTGAGTTTTCCTTGCCCTTATGTGGGATCTTCCGAGGATGTCGTAGTGGTTTGTGCAGCCCTTTGGGACGCATGTGATTTAGGGCTATATAAATAAACATTGATTGATTGATTGATTGTTTTTGTAAAGTGATAAAAAACAATGACCAAAGTGGAACACCTACTACTCACTGTAAAATGCAATGGAATGTCTCTAACAGTTTGATATAATCCAATAACAAGCATAATGTTAGATAAATACAGTTTATTAATATTCTTGTAAAAGCTGAATTTCTGCGATGTAAAAAAAACAAACACGTTCACAACTCTTCATTTGAAAGGGCGTAACAGTTTGGTAAAATCCAATAACAAGCATAATTTTAAATAAAAACAATTTTTTAGTTCATTAATATTCCTGTAAAAGTTGATTTTCTGCTATTTAAAAAAAGGCGCGTTCACACCTTTTCTTTTGAAAGGACGTCTCACGGAAGTGAAGCCGCCGCGCGCACCGAAACCCCGCTAGCTTGACGTCCGCCTCCATGCCTGCGGTCTTCTTGACCCAGTCTGAGCGGAGCAGCGCCGCCAGTCCAACTTCACTTGCCGAGCCGAGCGGTACCGGCTGGGCGCACGTGACGAAGACAACATGAGCGAGGGCGCCAGGTTCGGACTCTGTGGACTGCGGCGCACTGTGGACTGGACCGGAAGGACCTGCTGCTAGTACCTGCTAGTAGAAGTAGTGGACAAGTCGACGCTCGTGTCAAGACGTGGAGGGAAAGGATTTGTGACTTTTCCTTTTTTTTGTCGTTGTTGTTGTTTGTTCTTCTCTCCTCGTTGACACCGAAGACCCGTGGGGGATTTCTAGAGTACTTTTTGGTGTCCTGGAATTTCATGTTTGGACACCTGAAGACATAAAGTCTGCCCTGGACGGACATTACATTAGGTACGTCCTTCACTTTCCTCTACTCTACAGGTTGACGTGTGCGTGCGTTTGCACGCTCGGTTCTGTTGTGTTTGTTTATTCCTCCATTTATGTCTAAATCAAAAACATCAAAGTGCAAGTGGTCGTCCTCATCTCTTCTGGTCTGTGCTGCATTTTGATGCCGGGATGAGAAAAAAACATCAACATTTAAACAACAATCTAACGGAATCAATATATAAATCATGAATTAACATCAATATGGTGCTATTTTTCGCATCCTGTTAAAGCCCGACGTGCCTGTTCCGTTCCTCCTTGCCGCATCGCTCAAGTCTTCCATGTAAGATGAAATATGAATTGGTACCAAAACGCCTTTTTTTTCATGATGATAGTCAAGAGAAC